>NC_079169.1:64236450-64426450 GCF_947568905.1 Ostrea edulis | reverse complement strand
AATTTTGGTAGAAGCCTTCCCGCTTTACATCTTAATGCATTTAGTTTTTTTTAAAACGTGCAGTTCTTGACAAGAAGATTTTTGAAATTTAGTCAATTTTGGACAGTATTTGTCCTGTCCCCAAGGTGTAGGAATCCTAAAATTTACAATTTATGTCCACTTTTTTCCAAAGATGCTTCATACCAAGTTTGAAAAGAATTGGAATGATATTTATCACAAAGAAATTAGAAATGTCTATTGTTCACATATAAAACAACTGACCATTATGTTCCCAATCTGATACCACAACCCCTATCCCTGGGATCATCAAATTTACAATTTTGGTAAAGAACTACCTGTTCTTTCTAAATATCCATTTACATGTAGTTTCAATCTAGTACCAATAGCACTAAAGAAGAAGTTATTTAAGTGTTTTACACATAAACACTATATAAAAAGTTTGGCCCCACTCTGGGGTCAGAACCCTTACCCCCGGAATCATGAAATTTACAATTTGGTAGAGGCCTTCCTGCTCTACATCATCATATTGCATTTAGTTCTTCTTACACGTGTGCGGTTCTTGAGAAGAAGATTTCTGAAAATTTGTCAAATTTCAGGCTGTCCAGCACCCTTGGACAAAAAATAAGTGCAAATTTTAGGGGTAAAATTTAAAAAAATTAGGGCTAAATTAGGGCTAAAATTAGGAATTTTTAACCAAATTGCGGAAGTTTTAATTATTTAAAAGGACTTACCTTGTCAAATTTGACAATAAAGAAACTCACATGACACACAAACAAGATGTAAGTACAGGAAGGGCGTATTCCAGTGTTCCATGGTCTCAGCTATTATTGGCTATAGTATTTACATACCTAAAATCTCAACTCTTTATCACAAAGTCACAACCAATAAACAAGCTTGACACATGGATCCACAGGTCAACTGCCTTTCACTGCATCAGCATTATCTGAATAAGAGCTGCAATCTACGTTAATAACACACATTTTGTATGAATGCATTTTGATTTTTCAAGACTGATAAAAAAGTAGGAATTGACATGAAAAATAAGGGCTTTTTTAGGATTTCCCCTTGAATTTTACATTTTTTAAAGGAATTTTAGGGCCGCTGGACAGCCTGAAATTTGGACAGTTTTAGCCCCACCCCCAAGGCCACAGGAATCCTGAAATTTACAATTTATGTCCCCCTTGTTCCAAAGATGCTTCATACTAAATATGAAAAGAATTGGAATGACAGTTTTCACGAAGAAGTTAAAAATGTCTATTGTTCGCACATTTAATAACTGACCATTTTGGCCCCGCCCTGATACCAAAACCCCTACCCCTGGGATCATCAAATTTACAATTTTGGTAAAGGACTACCTGTTCTTTTTAAATATCCATTTAGTTTCAATTTATTATCAACAGCACTAAAGAAGATGTTATTTAAGTGTTTTACACATAAACACTATATAACAGTTTAGCCCCGTCCTGGGGTCAGAACCCTACCCTGGGAATCATGAAATTTACAACTTTGGTAGACTCCATCACCATGCATTTAGTTTTTCTTACACGTGTGCGGTTCTTGAGAAGAAGATTTTTGAAAATTAGTCAATTTTGGGCAGTTTTTGCCCCGCCCCTAAGGCACAAGGAGAGCTGGAGTCCTGAAATTTACAGTTTATATCCCCCTTGATGATTCATACCAAATATGAAAAGAATTGGAGTGGTAGTTATCAAGAGAAATAAAAAATTTGTTAATACACGACAGACGACAACCAATTGCAATAGGTCACCTGAATTTACTCAGGTGACCTAAAAAGTGCCACCTTACTGTGGTCCACAGCATATAAGAAAGCACCACCAGGGTTCCAAATTACCGCTCGCCCACTCGCATTGGCGACTAAACTTTGCTTGTGGGCACCCAAAATTTCCATTCTTGTCGCCCACTTGGCGACCGTAATTGTCCGATCAACATTTTTCTTTCCGACCGATTCAAGTCCTATTATAATTGAAGTTCAATTTCCGATTGAGGTTTTGCCACTTGGCGAGACATTCCTGGGGTATCAAACCTTCCAAAATGTATTTAAACCACAAGTTGAACAACGCAAAGGTTACTTCAAACGAAAAGAAAGCGTCTGCTTTTAACCAAAGTGGAAAGAAGGGGAGAATATGGCTCGATGACGGCGAAAAGGGGATGACGTGCTGTGTGTACAAAACATGACACGAAAGGTCCAATCGTTGTGACAGCTTGCCCAAGTTATAAACTTGACAGCATCGTAAAGCTGAGAAATTTTGAAATAACATAAAAGTCTGAAGAAATGTGAGTTAGTCAGACGCAGCAAAGATCATAAAAGTCCATGAACTCTGATATTTTTGCTAGGTTGACGAAATGAGAGTGGAAATGAGAGAGGTATTTGAAAGAATTACGGAGAAGGAAACAGAATTTAAATATTGATATTTTAATTTTTTAAATAAATTGCAATGTGACTTGATGTTTCTTTTTCTTGTGAAAAAAACCCCCATGTTATTCAATTTCATGTTATGTGTGGGCTACTAAAATTCCATGTGGGCTAACAGGACTTCTTATTCAGGGGCCCACTTGGCCCCTAAGGTATTCAGTCGAAGTTGGAACCCTGCGCCACCTTATCATGAAAGAACCACAGCAAATAATAACAAGAGGCCCAGGGGCCTTATAGGTCACCTGAGTATCATGTAACAACCTTCCAATGTTTGAATTAGGTTTGTGTTTAAATATAAGAATTTTACTTTTGGATGGAAGAAACATTGAATAGCTATGTGGTCAGCCCCACCTTTGCACCAGAACCCCTGACCCAGGGGCCATAAATTTCAGTTTTGAAAGAAGCATCCTTGATCATCATTATCATACTATTAGTTTGTCTACTTAATACCCAGCAGCAGAGGAGAAGATTTTCAAAGAAATAAAATGCATTTTCACTATATGATCAATAGGGCCCCACCATAATACCAGAACCCCTGACTCAGGGGCCATGAATTTCACAATTTTGAAAGAGGCATCCTTGCTCATCATAACCATGCTATTGGTTTGTCTACTTAATACCCAAGGACAGAGAAGAAGATTTTCAAAGAAATAATGCATTTTCACTATATGACTTATAGAGCCCCACCCTATCACCAGAACCCCTGATCCAGGGGCCATGAATTTCACAATTTTTAACAAGAGGTACTGTGAGCAATGCTCACTAAGAATACCCCCCGCTTACCCCAATCTCCCAAAGGGTGTTGGTAATAGGTATAAACTACCTTTTTTCTGAGTGTTGCTACTTCGATATCCAGTGCGCATGACCTTTGACCTTTTGACCCCAAAATCAATAGGGAACATCTTCATCCCATGGGTAGTCCATATGTATGATATGGTGACTGTAGGTGGAAAGGATAACGCTTTAGAGCCCGGAAACCATATTGCTACTTCGATGTCCAGTGTGCTTGACCTTTGACCTTTTGACCCCAAAATCAATAGGGAACATCTTCATCCCATGGGTAGTCCATATGTATGATATGGTGACTGTAGGTGGAAAGGATAAGGCTTTAGAGCCCGGAAACCATATTGCTACTTCGATGTCCAGTGCGCTTGACCTTTGACCTTTTGACCCCAAAATTGATAGGGAACATCTTCATCCCATGGGTAGTGCATATGTATGATATGGTGACTGTAGGTGGAAAGGATAAGGCTTTAGAGCCCGGAAACCATATTGCTACTTCGATGTCCAGTGCGCTTGACCTTTGACCTTTTGACCCCAAAATCGATAGGGAACATCTTCATCCCTTGGGTAGTCCATATATATGATATGGTGACGGTAGGTGGAAAGGATAATGCTTTAGAGCCCGGAAACCATTGCGTCTACAGACGGACGGACAGACAGACGGACAACCCGATTCCAGTATACCCCCCCACAACTTGTTGCGGGGGGTATAAAAATCTAAGCATTATAAAGAATTTGGTACGCTATTGTATCGAATCAAAAATCATCGAATCGAGACTAAAGTATCGAAAATCGAATCGAATCGAGAAGGTACTGTATCGTTTCACCCCTAGTAAACATAGGAACATTACCAGACCGAATCACATTTTACCAGACCGAAAATAGTATTATTATTTTATTCATTATTAAAACATGAAAGACTTTGAGCCTCCTGGTCATTGGATTTTGGTTTTAAAGGTTTACTGGGGACTGCATTACTGTTCCATTTTAATTGGAACATGTTGCCGTTTTTGTATGTTTTTTTTTTAATAAACGGAACTGGAAATCGAAACGTAGTTTCCGAAACCGTTGCCAGAAAGTCACCGGACATTCGGACCGGAAATATAATGAAGTTTACCGGACCGAGAGTCAAATTACTGGAGTAGCCCGTCCGTCTGACAACATTTCGCTTTCACTGATATATTTATGCAGTGATTCATTTTGAAAATGGTTATCATGAGTCCAGTGGACTCCCCTTGATTACAGTAACAAGTCCCATGCTAAAATCAACGAGTCCAAATTTCATTCCTTCAAACAAACAGCCTGACAATCACAGGTATAAACAAACCAAGTTAAGGAAGAAGCTTACTGGGTTTTTTTTGTTTGTTTTTTGGTTTAAACATATTTTATTGAGAAACTAAACAGGATTGGGCAACAGGCATATCCTATGTAAGCCCTTCCCATATGGAGCGTCAAATTAACATAAACTCAAATAATTGAAGATAACTTCAATTATCTGAAGATATCATCAATTCATTTGATGCACGCAACAATTTAATTAAAGATCTCTTCAAATAATTAATGATATCTTTAATTCTGAATTATTGCACACATTAATTGAATTGATGATAGCATTAATTCTTCAGCTGAATTGATGCGTGCTTTAATTGAATTAATGATCTCTTCAAATGCATTAATGATATCAACAATTGAATTGATGCGCGCTACAATTCAATTGAAGAGAGCAATAATTGATATAATGCGCACATTAAATCAATTGATGAGAACAATAATTGATGTGCGCATTATTTCATTTGATGAGAGCAATAATTGATTTAATGTGCGCATTAATTCAATTATTGCTCTCTTCAATTGAATTAATGATATCTTTATTTGAAGAGAGCAATAATTCTTTTAGAGAGAGCAACTATATAATTAAAGATATCTTCCATTCAACATATCCATAATTGAATTAATGATCTCTTTAATTGAATTGTTGCTCTCTTTAAAAGAATTGATGCACACATTAATTCCTTATACAAAAGCATTGTAAATAATTAAAGATATCTTCAAACGAATTAAAGAGATCATCAAATTATTCATACCGAGCTCTAAATTAATTATTGCGAGCAATATTTCTACGAAATTGATGCTCTCATCAATTGAATTGAAGAGAGTAACAATTTAATTAATTCGCACATCAAATCTATTATTGCTCTCATTAATTCAATTCATGCTCTCAATGAATTAATTCAATGGATGAGAGCAATAATTGATTTAATGCACGCATCAATTCAATTAAAGAGAGCAATAATTGAATTGATGATATCTTCAAATAATTGAAGATATCTTCAATTATTTGAGTTTATGTTAATTTGGTGCTCCATACTCCCAAGCTTACTAAAATTGTCAACCCCTTCTAGAGAATAGAGATTTCGCTTTTTATTACAAGCCATCAGATAATTCATTTGCAGAAAATTCTTATTCGTAGTTCATATATTGCCAAATGATTTTCAGATAAAAAAATTCTCAAGACCATGCAAGTTCATGAAACCGATCAATCAATGATTTGAATTTCGAGAGTGCTACAATGTAAATTTTCTGAAACCATCCAATCCACACACACACAAATAAGTTTATGATCCACCAAGTTCATGCGTCTGCTTAAAATTGAATGTTGGAAGTTTTCATTCCTAGCTACTTTGTTCATGCCATGTAGTTTTTCTATGTTCTGTGCAAATGCTACAATAAATATTTTCCAGCTATATATCTAAACTCAAATCTTAGGCAAGATTAATAAAGTGTAAGTCATTTTTGGTGACATTTTTTCACCTTTCGAATTTTCTCAACCTCTACTTCGTTTTCAGGACAGACATTTGATTTCGGGGACTCCGTGTTCGTTTCTTTTACCCGTAGTTATTGGCAATATTATCATTCACATCACTTTGCAAAAATGTTGTAAACTTTCTCTGATTTGGAAGTTTTATAAAATAAAAATTAAAATTTGGTGGAATCGGATCATATGCGAGGAAATTCTAGTTCCCAGTTTTGTTTACCCGCCATAATGCCATATACATCCATTAGTTTCATTCAGAATATCTCGGATGTGTAGTACATTCTGGAGCTTAGATTTTGTACTAATTACCGGGGGAGGGGGGGGGGATGAAAACATTTTCAAATAATTTCAAATTTTTATGTGTCCGCTGGGATGCAGTTATTGAAATCATGCGTCTTGAGCAAATCAATGCGCAAATTTATGCAGGACCAGTGATTTTTCTACATTTTTTACAAGGGTCCTGTGGCTTTCAAATTGGGAAAAATTGTCGACATTTCAGTCAAATTGGGAAAAATCAATTTTATTGTAAATAAGTTTTAAAATCATATCAAACATTATATTATCTTTATTTTACACATCTAATTTTCTTTAACCTTTTAAAATTTTCAACTGTTCTATCCAAATCCATCATTCCCACAACTCTTTGTTAAGTCTTTGCATATAATTCACATTGAATGTATATTTTTTTCAAATACGTTTTCCTTTCATAATTTTATTATTGGGAAAAATGCAAGCTAAATTGGGAAAAAATTGGCAATTTTTTGGAAGGAAAAGGGACGAAATTCGGACCCAAAATGGGCCTTAAAAAATCACTGAGGCCATCATTAAAAATATTTTTGTTTGATGTACTCTGACCCACATTTTTCAAGGTGGGTCGGTAGGTAGGTGTTTTTGTTTGTTTGTTTTTTGATGTCATGAAATTTTTTAATATTTAGTTTTAAAGTAAGGAGAATTTTCTATTTTTCAAGGGAACCAAAACAAAAAAAAAAAAAAAAATGAAATTTAAAATTGCTGAAAAATGATCGGGTAGGAGCAAATTTGACGGGTAGGAGCAAATTTGACGGGTCGGTCGAAGTACATCAAACAAATCAATTTTTATTTTTGGCCTGAGGATACACCAAAATGAATAAATGAATCACTGATTTATGCCATAAATTTGAATTGAACGAAATTCCATTATTTTATTAATCAATTGAAAAGGTGCATCTGATTATCAAATCCCCCCCCCCCACGGTTGCCCATCATTATATGCAATACTCAGAATGTATATACGGAGAGCACAGATTTGCGTCTGACATTATCTAATGACATACTGTCTGAACAGGTGCTAAAAAAAATTATAAATATTCAAAGTTAACAAGGGGTAAGATTCATGTGACCCAAATTTGTCATTACGCATGCGTCAACATTTAATCCACATTAGCTTTGCTTAGCATTTACACGGAGCTAATGAAATGTAAATTTTATTCGCATTAAAATGTGACATAAATCTTAATACTAATTCAAAGTAAATTAATGTGTATTACACTCTCACTGTGTTGATGCGTTTCCAGACCTGTGATTCTTCCGTCGGAAGACAAAATCTCCCGAATTTGAGCCCCCCTTCCGTTCCTTCCGTTAAAATGTAAAATCTTCCGTCATTTCAAATTTTCAACAACACAAATTTTCTAAGCGCCATTTTTCGATATTGATAAGGAAAAACCCCGAGACAATCGAAAGTCGTCTATTTTTCTGTCACAGTGACTGCACAGGTAAATGTCAATTAACGAGGGTACAGTAATTACTGAAGCCATTTGAGGAGTTTATTTATGATTACACAGCAATTAGTGATAATAAACAATTAGTGGATGATTAAAAAGATTGTTTTTGGCACACGCTCTGGTGATTAGGAAGTGATACCGACAGTTGAAGTCGGACGATCTTTGATGCTGTTGAAAACTTGGTAAGGAGCAGGTGGGAAAAGAAAGTGGGCACTGAAGATGTTCGTAATATGTGTGGACAGAATGACACAGTTGTATTAGAATGGATTATCTCTAACTGAACTGTATATTCAAAGATGGATACGGCAAGACGACGATGGGTGTGCACAGTTCGAATTTTCTCAGTATTTATTTACACATGCATGTATAAATAGTACGTGGCCAAGTCTTGTAACATATATTTGTTCACTACACGATTCACTGAAGAAGAAAAAAAACACGTTTTCAGATATGCAATGTAGTTCTTTTATGTGAGAACATGTTTTTTATACTATTTAGCTCACCAGTGCTGAAATCTCAAGTGAGCTTAAATTTGTTAGTAGGCCAAGATCTAATATGTTGGTCAACTTTTCTGAAAAGTGATAATTGTTATAACTTGTTATCTCTGTAATAAATATATAAATATAACAAGTTTTTTTCTTTTAATTGTGGTTTTTAAGGTATTGACTTAAGAATTATCAATGTTCTTAACACAAAAAAGGAATTATCAATGTTCTCAACACAAAAAGGATCTGATGATTATGAACTCAGACACTTGTAACACAAAAAACTACTAGTAGCATGATTTCATTAGCCAATGAACACACAAAAACGGTAAAAAAAAAATGTCGATAAAAAATCTCCAGTTATCAGACCAAAACTCCAGCTGAAAATTTTCAAATCTCCAGTTGTGGCATGACAGTTCTGTCACAGGTCTGTGTTTCAGATTTGATGCAAATTTAATTAACTTAAAATGCAAATTAAATTCTTCATGTGAACGAGGCAGGAGATGCATTTGTTTTAGCCCCAAAGATCATGTTTCATCAGACTGTGATGGCATCAATCTACATACGAGGTTTATTTGCGGTTATGGAAATAAACTGGTACCCTGTTGACCTTGCTTCTCTCGTGTACAATAGGTAAGCGCCAATTTTTGACAGCCAGGATTTGGGCTGTATCATTATTTCACGTGTACAACGAGAGTTCATTTCAAAATAGCAACGATGCTAGCTTTGATGTCAGAGTTGACTACACTACGTTACAAATATGAATTAAGGCAAGCGCAAGCTTCAAGAAGGCTACAACGTAGTCATAGTACGTAAGTCCTTGAAGCTTCGCAACGTAGTGCAATAGGCTTTGACATCATAGCTAGACAACAACAACGCCAATCGTAACTACTCGGCTATTTCCGTAACTGCAAATGAACCTCGTATATAGATCGATGCCATCAGAGGATGTTGCCACATGTACACAAATGTAACTATGACATCACAGTCGTACATTACAATAGGAAATTCGAGCGAATCTGTGGTGAAAATCTAAAACTACATTATAAAGGAATTTGGTTCTGGCCTTCTAATCTCATATACAGGCGCGCTTACGGCAAAGAAATGCATCAATTTGATGCAATTCTTGCGGTGATCCACGTCCAAGTCTTCTTACCGGTTGCGGAAAAGGACGAGCGTGTGATCCGATTGCAACGACGCTACCATTCGGAATCTCTCTAGGGGGACATAAAAATCAACTGCCCAATGAAATTGGCTCATTTGGGCTAACCAAAGTACCGCTGACCCGATGTTTGTGTGTAGAACGAATCAGTGGGGAACCAGTTTATTATTGAATTAGCCGAGTAGTTACGAAACTGCGAAGCTAAATATGACGTCACAATGCAGTCTACATCAGCTGAGTTATATTTCCCGCGTAAATCGAATAGGTGGATTAAATGTCTAAAATCATGTTGCATGATGTTAAAGTCTTCGCTTGTCTCAAGGGTCATACCTTAACACATATCACCTATCACTGAATGGTATTAAACACTGTTAAATACCAAAACAGTCCCCAGGTCATGACTAAGTGACACTTAATAGCCTAGATTTAAGATCTCTGCAAAACAAGAAACATTCTACAGACTAATTAATTCTTAAACGATTTCAATTAACATCAATAATAAGAATCTAAGAGCTATTTGCTTTTTTCTTTTCCAATTTACCTCCGTCTCCGTTCCCTACATGCACCACGGTGCTCTCTATATGAAAGGAAATGACGTTTTTGCTACTTATTGCTACGAGCAAGACGGGAGCAATCTATTTTCCGGAATATTACCTTGTCAGTGTGGCATTCCCAGTTGGATGTAATGATTTGATGTATTTTATAATTGTGTATCCTCTTTGTATGCAATGATCACTCCAAGAGAGGTTCAAACAAAGTGAGTTGGGACAGTTTACGCATTACATATGTGGAATATGTATATTTTCAAAACACGAAAATGCTGATCTATCACCTATTCGGATTTCTAGTGATATCATCTGTTCAAATAGGTCATAATCATCTTTTGATTTCGATAAGATAGAAATGTTATTCGAGAACTTTTTAAGATCTCATCATTTTCTTCAACGGCTGGCCTACCATATTCCTTAAATTGTCTTAAAGCTGACATGAATTAATAAATATAGTATAATTCTATATGTCCGCCATATTTCTTTGCTAATCCGCCATATCAGTTGGATATTCTATTGTTATATGTATCAGGGTTCTCATGGTATATAAGGGGACGAGTTTTGCTACGCTTCACTTCACATCAGTGTCTTCGATTTACCTGTGCGGGTAGCTTCGACAGGTAACACGTACATCTCCGATACTAATTTATAGGACATCAAAAAGAAATGAAATCACGTTTTGAAACACCATGCAGTGCTCAAAATTACAATAAACATATCGTACAGTAGTAAATCATTCTAAAAGCTTTGGATAAATAAATATAGAATGCCTTTTCTTTACGTGAATGTGCGTACATTTGCAATAAACATGTCAAAACTATACAAAAACGCGGAGAAATATTTCATTTATTATCTAGATCTATTGATGAAATGGAATAAGCAAAGGGTATAAAATCTATACCATTCACACTTACTTCAAGCAAAATGCAAATACATAAATGCTACTGTACGTCTAAAGAAGACATGGTCATGTATGCTCGTCATGAAAAAGCATCGAATGCGGATGACTATTTACCTGGGTCTACTCGTAATATCTGTAAAGGACCGAAGATGTACGTGTACACTTGTCGAAAATACTCAAAGTAGTAGTAAAACTCCTTTTATTAGCATAATCCATGAAACAAAACGATACACTCCATTTGTATTCCAACAGTAAACAGCATTGTCCATTGTACAGACTGCGACACACTTTGCCCGTGCCGATCAGCTATCTTCAATCAGGGGAAGTATCAGAGTAGAATATTTACCCTGTATTGTGCATGAATCCTTATACCGTATGATTTACTTGTCAGAGCATTGCAGATTTATAAATCAGGAAATCATTTAGGTACAAAATTGTTTGTGCATAAATAATTTGCATACACAACAACACTGCACGAGTGTATGGGATGAGAGAGAGAGAGAGAGAGAGAGAGAGAGAGGGGATTCAAACGATGATCTTGTAATAATCGCGCTCTTATTTCGTTAATTCAAGATAAGAGAACAGTAACTCAATATTGCTCTCATTAATTGATAATACATATTTATTTGATTCATTTAAAGCACGCAATTTATGCTAATTCGGCGCTCAATAGATCTTATATATCTATGCCATTTTGCTTTATTACATTCTGCGTTGAACTCGACGCAAGTTGTAGTAATGTAAAATGTAATAATTGAGTTTATCATATGCGTAGTTTATCAAGCACATAGAATTTTTTTTTTATTTAAACATATTTTATTGAGAAACTCAACAGGATTGGGCAACAGGCAAAGGTCAAGTACAAAGGTACATAGAATCAAGGGGAGGGGACAAGAGTGTCTGTCCCCCACCTTTGATAACAATATCCATTTATTTTTTTTTATGTTTTCCGCCACACTCAACAATTTTTCAGTTATATGGTGGCGCCCAGTTTTTGTTGGTGGAAGAGAGAAACCAGATACAATGTACCTGGGAAGAGACCACCGACCTTCCAAAAGTAAACTGGGAAACTTCCTCACTCACCGGCGCGAGCGGGTTTCGAACCCGCGCCGACAGAAGTGAGAGGCCGTTATTTTGTAATGCAAGTAAAAATATATTGGGTGACAACCCCCCCACCCCCCCACCCCCCAAAAAAACTTGACCCCAGCTTGAAAGTTCTGATATAATCGTAAAAGACACACACCACCACCAATTAAGAAAATGAAGATATTATGAGGCACTCATAGTAGAGGACTCTAACCACCCCATCCCACCCCCAACGATGGAAGAAAATGAAGAGTAGGGGGAATTATTGAGGCAGTCAAAGTAAAAGACTCTTTTAACCCTTCATCCCCACATTAGGACTTTGAACATCGGATAAAACATCTTGGTTTGTTTGGGTTTTTTGTTTTATTTTATTGCTGTTTTCGTTCATCTTTTTTAATTATTATTTTTGAATGGCAAGAAATTTTGAAGAATCCAATTTTCCATCTTTTTCTTCCTGTTGTACCCCCCCCCCCCCCCCATAAAAAATTACGATACATGTCTGGTTATTACATGTACATTTTGCTTTTCAACACATGCATGTATACTAATTGTATGGTGTAGAATTGCACCCTTTACCAAGTTTTCCTTCATTTACACAGTGTAAGGAATGGTAAACCAAAATCACAAAACAAAATGCATAAAGGCCAAGATAGTTTTAAGCGTAGGAACTTCATTCACGAATACATAAATACATGTATTCAGAAAAATCGCATGCATGCATTGCAGGACTATAGCATATGTGTGTTTTAACGTTTCTGTAACATGCCATAATGATTATTTTCATTTCGTAGATCTGGCGCAATGGATATATTCTGAAAATAGACATGCCGCTGTACGTCGAAATTTCATATCCAAATGTATTCGATAAGATGTTTGCATTCATAAATCAGTAAAATTCGTGTTGAGGTTTTATTTGATATGATACAGTGTCAATCTACTGTAATGTGTTAGTAGGATATGCAAAAAGGCAAGAGTATAAACATTTTCTAGTATCGATATCTATATGATCACGAAAAAACATTATATAATTTGTATCCGGATTCATATGCCGATTTAGATATCAATAAAAACAAAGCTGCATAGTTTGGGGGAGGGGGTTCTAATGAGTCTGATGAAATTAAAAGAAGGAACCCCACATTTGCATTCAAACTAGATGTACTTCAAAATGAATTCATTTCTGCTCTGACTGAAAGCATGATTCTAAATTCGGGAACGAATCTTGCATACAAAATAATTAATAGGGGAACACATAAATTCGAGCTCCTTTAGAATTTAATGAAATGCAGATATGCACCTTTTTTTCAACACGAATTGATATGTTGTTTCAGGCACGTATACAGGGGGTTGGGGTGGGCAGGGAGGCTGGGTTAGTCTGCTCTCCCCACTTTTTTGACAATTTACTTTTCCCCCGTTATTCTAACATACAAAGTCAGTATTTTCTACATGCACAGTTTAAACTGATATTTTTTTTTTTAAATTTGTAATGAATTCAATTATAAGCATCAACTCCTGTAAGTTTTTAATATATTGTCAATAACAAATTTTTAAATAGCTGGAATTTTTTAATGCTTGTAAGCTTACCAGTATATCAATGATCAATTTTCTTTCCTTCTGTGAAATGATATATTGTACATCGAAGTAGGACAGTCTCTCTCTCTCTCTTTCTCTCTCTCTCTCTTTCTCTCTCTCTCTCTCCTGTTCAATCAATGAATATGGACATACAGAGACCGTAAATAATTATGTGGTTCCCAAAGAAACAATAAAACTATATTTTCGTTTATACATTTCCTTTTATATGTGTCTTTGTGTAATCAACTGTTTATTATGGATTGCAAATGTAATACCCGCATTTTTAAACAGATGTATATTTTCGATCATTATTCCCTTATTTGCATGTCCAAATGTGTATATGATAATCGATAAATTTTGAATTGATCACGCAATATATCCAACCAGATGCTCAGTGTATATGATCAGATTCCTGATTTCTATAAACTGCAAAACCTCGACCAGACAAGCATTCAATACAGGAAAAAATTTCTACTCTGACATCTCCCCTGATTGAAGACACCCTATTTGGCACGGGTGAAGTGTGTCGCAGTCTGTATAATGGAATGACAATGTGTTGTAAAGTTCTAACGAGATACAAATGGAGTTTATCATTTTGTTTCGTGGATTTATCAGAATAAAGAGAATCTAGTATTTTCGGTAAGTGCACATCTCCGATACCTGTTGAATAGACGTCCGTATTTGATACGGGTTTTTTTGTGGCGAATATGCCATGTGCATTACATATTATGCATATGGCATGGACCTGTATTTTGCAAGAATTGATATAAATAATATATTGTATGCTCTTTGCTTATTCCATGCTATCAGTATGTAATTGGCAAATGATTTCTCCGCATTTATTTCATAAGAAACTTCAAATACTTGCATGCACTTGCAAGTATACAAGATAAGCTTTTTTTGCATTTTTTTTTCTAAATTATCCAAACTTTCGGAATGTTGCATTGGTATACAATAAATATTTTGTAATTTTGAGCAAAGCATAATGTTTTAAAATGTGATTTTATTTGTTTCGCATTCCCTATATATCACTATCGGAGATGTGCACTGGTCGAGTCCACCTAGAAAAATCACTCAGGTGTGACAATCACATTTGGGGTACGGTATATACGGGAAGAGTAAATTAGGCTACTTGAGAGAAATATGGCGGATAAGATGAGAAAGGTGTACGTATTTATTAATTCATGTCAGCTTTAAGGGAAGATATTAAAAGGTCTATGTCTGACAAAAAACTAGATTCACATAGTTTTCACCAGGACCCCCACCCCCTTTAAAACTAAATATGACGAATGTTGAAAATAATCGATTAACAAGTAAAAACATACGATTATAAATAACATGAATCAATCTTCTTAAATTTTCCCCAATAATTTTGCAAAATATTTTTTTAATTCGATAAATACAAAATTAGAAGATTTTCTTTTGACCCCTCTTGGTTTAAAAGTTCCATACGTATGGTTACATTATGACGAATTACCAAAGTACTACATTTTATTTACCCTATGATCTTTTAAAAGGAAACAAATCTTATTTATTATATACTTTCAATTTCATCGATCCTTTTTTTTTTCTTTAAAAGCTTGCGGGTATATATCACACGAAATATGCCCGGAAACATTCCGGCCGACAAACAATACGTCACCATCAATACACATGCAAATTACTACGTCGTGAATTTTCAAATTTTTCGTGTTTTTCATCTTTTACTTGATTAAATCAATAAAGAAATTGATAAAAATAAATTATTGTTAGTTTCTAAATGAAATTGAAAGGATATAATAAAAAGGTTACAGACTTTGTATGGGAAAATATGACGACCTCGTTTTTTGTCGCGGACGAAAAACGCGCCAAAAAACTCGGTCGTCATATTTTCCCATACAAAGGTAATAACCTATAAGTATTACATGTATTGAAATCATTGGTTCAAATACATTAATTACACTAATAACGATATTAAATTTATGAAAATATTTTTTTTTTCTTTTCTTCTTATTTTCAGGCAAAAGATCATGAAACATCTATGTAGATGAAAAGTGGAGGATATGTACAACAATATTTTGAAGTTGAAATTTTTTTCATTTACTTTATTTTGTCAAAAAATACAGTTTTAGTAGAAGGTAATCTGCAAAAAAATTAAAACCCCTGCTGTACTCGAACCTGCGACCTACAGTTCAGCACTCGGTATTCTAACCTACTGAGCTACTCGGATAGGTATTTAAATGGAAAAGGAAAAGTCTAATATTGCTGATATCGATTTTTTCATCCATGTTTTTAAAGGAAGTCAGCCATTATGACGATGTAGAGTACTACCTTAATTCAAAATCTGAATATTGCGATGAAATGATTGAGAAGTCAGTGATTTCCAAAAAGAAATTGTTATTCAATATTGCTTCATCAAATTTCTAGAGTCTGCAAATTAAAAGTTTCAGTTCAAAAGTAATGAACATCTTACAGGTGATTGGAATTTTGTCTGATTTGTTGCATGATACTGGGGCCTGGCTTTTAAGTATTATCAGGTGGTGTCTTTACGACATTGACAGAATAAGAAAATAATATCAAATCTAAAAGTCAAAACATGTTGCATTGTAGTTATAGACACCCCCCCCCTTTGATCCAGGTCGCCTCCCCAATGTCAAATACTTGCCGACGCCCCTGAATTAGTGATACCACCAATTTGAATAAGTAAATTGCTTCACACCGGCATACCTTTTATGAAGCGCGTTATGAAGAATTTATTTCTTAATGTATGTCTTGTGTTGTTTTATAATATATCAATATTCCATAACATCACACATACAACTGGAGTTCAATTGACGCCTCCGGAAGTTCACACATACAACCGTTGTTCAACTGACGTCTCCGGAAGTTCACACATACATGTACAACTGGAGTTCAACTACACCTCTGGAAGTTCACACATACAACTTGAGTTCAACTGACGCCTCTGGAAGTTCACACATACAACTGGAGTTCAACTGACGTCTCCGGGAGCTCACACATACAACTGGAGTTCAACTGACGCCTCCGAAAGTTCAATGCTAATTGAAGAAAAATCCTACATTCTAGCAATTTCCTGGGACACAAGTATGTTTATTGTTTGATTTAATAAAGTTTGCATTTTTTTTAAAAGGTTTGCATTTGAAAAGAATGACAAACACTGGGATGGGGGTACACATGTGGTACTTCGTGAGCTTCTCAGAACCAAACGTAAGCGATATCAGACATTTTGTACCATGTCTCAAAGAGGTAAAGTACTTCGTAGAACACACAAATACAATGTTGAATGCAATGTACCTCAACAATACTACAGTGTATATGATATGCATTTTCTTTTGTGTTTTAGGCATATGATATAAACTTCAAAACTTTGTTTTGATCTTGGGGTTGCATGTATCGGACATTACAGGCTCTGAACGATACCACTAATCCGGGCTGATACCAGGGACAAGATCAAAACGTGTATAATATTCATATTACATGTAGATAAGAAAATGAGGGTGTTTTGTGGAGTTTTTTTCCCCTTTCTTTATGTTGTTTTTTAAATCTCAGGAGCAACTGACCAAACAAGACAAGTTTCCTTCTAGTAGGAGTTTAAGATTTTATCGGATATAAGAAATGTGTGAACTTAATACTTTCTTAACAAAAGAGAAAATTACAGTTACAATCCCTATTCGTGAAAACTCTGTCTTGTAGACGTGTGTAGCATAAAGTTAGTAGAAATAAATCGAGCTTTATGGAAATTAGAAATCCTCTTTACTCCGGATTCAGAACTTTTCATGACATGAATGCATGTGTAAGGGAAAAATCCTGCTTTAGGACACAATCAAAGAACTGAAAGTACTGAATAGCGCTAAGCGTCCTTGTTAATATTTACTTGAAATATGACTTTACTTTATCGACATCTACATGGTTTAATGCTAATGAGTTTTGATAGCAGGTCCTAATGTGCAAACAATCACAGACTTACCCAGTAATAATTATTAGTGAAATCCCTATATATCCAAAGTCGTCTTCGATTTTTCTGAGAACAATTTACTGGTAATTGAAATATGCGACATTTATATAAACAGGTCATTTCGTAAATAACTGGTTCCCTGTAATTAACGATGTAACCAATTTACTGTAACAACGCATTCAGTACTAGATGGCGTTGGATCGGGAGGGCTAGAGAGTCGATTGAAATTTGACCGATGACAATAAGCGCATTGTTGCTACGGCTTTCACTTATAAAAGAGGAGCGTGTCTCTGGAGTGTGGTATCCTCCCAGGGAAATCTTACTAGGTTCTAAGGGAAGGAGGGGGGTGACTATGAGAAAATTTGTATTCTATAAAACCGATAACTTTTTGAAGTAGCTGGCGCTTTGGGTAAGTGTGCATTGTGAGAAAATGCAAACAAAGTAATGAACACTGTGTACAGTGAGATTGCAGTAGGTGTTCTTGAATATCCCTCTCTGATTTTGACAGAACAGATAATTCCTAAGCGCAAACCTCCATTTTATCCCTCGACACAGGGAATTACAAGGACACAATAATATCGCATTACCTTTTCACTACAACAGAAAACATATCACACAGGTAAACGCGTTATCGGCTATTCGGTTGTTATCGGACATTTGGTTGATAGTGGTTTCTGACTGGTAAGTTTATTTGCTTAAAATCATTGGGATTAACGTTCTTTTAGGGCATGAAAACCGGTTTGTGTTGAACCGTAAATAATAAAATTAAAAAAAAAAAAAATGCGCGGATGTATTCTATAGAATAGGAAGTTTACAAAATTAAAATTTACCAATTTTGTTAGGCATTTTGGTCACAATATTTATTGTAAGTAAATGCAACCTGACATTTTCTGCAATACGCCGGTTTCGAGATACACCCGAGTTATTTCCCTTTGGAGAACTCTCGTGTATAGTGAGGCGCGAAACAATTTGTTTACACGCGGGAGTGGGACTAATATTCATCACTGCGTAAGCGAATGTACTCAGTAAGTTTCTCTTACACTGTTAGATCATCCGAATTCGACTGATACACAAACTAAGTAAGTTATAAGTATTTAAGGAGTAATTAAATACATATAATTTTTATCATATCACGTTATTTCGTTGGTCATAAGTACCATATCAAAGACATTACTTGCAAATATGACATTGTTTTTATGTTTCCACTTTAGTAAAACATTTCTTTCGATAGTATTTTGTATTTCCCACATTTACATATTAAAAGAGGAGCCGCTTTTAATACATTTCATCGTCTTTCTCGCTGACTGTAGGTCCACTCTGTCCCACTTAGTCATTCAAAGTTCTACTAAATGCACCTCCTACACAGAAGAGTTCGTATCTCGAAACTGAGGTATTTATCAATCATTAATTACTGTCAACAATATAACATTTGGTCACTGTTGTTGAAACAAGTTTTGTCAATCTACAAGCAATAGTTTTGATTTTAATTCGTTATCGGAAATCTGGTTGATTGACGGTTTTGGTTATCGGTAATTAGGTTGATGATAATGTAGATGATAGTAACAATCACACGAATTACTTACCATTGACCATTTAATGAGTTGTATATGAAATAAAATAAGGCGAAAAAGACTTTTCTTCTACTAAAAAGTGCAATTAATTGCCCTTTTTTGTTTTTATAAACAAGTTGTATGATCTCTTCATCGGGCTTTGCTTATTTTCTATGTATATTACATTAAAGTTAGATTAAAAATAACTATCAGATACAAAAATACGTGGAGTTTTGCATCTTTTTATCGTATAACAGAGACAGAATATACTATGCAGGTGCGTAACTGCCTATACACTAATACGCAACTACGTACACATTATTTGAGAGAGAAGAGAGAGATATTTTGCCGTTAAGATATTTGTGCCTTAAAATAACTGCATTATATAATCCCGGTTTATGATTTAATCAGCATCATAATGTCCATTCAATCAATTTCAAATCATTAAAGAGGCATGGACTCAATTGAGCTGAAAATTTTATTTTTCCATTTTTATTGTTTTCAATGCTAACTAAAGTATTTATAGTGGTTAGCCAAAATATGAATATAAATTTTGAGTTACAAGTGAGATACAACACTCACAATTCTTTGTTATGTAAATGTAACGTACTTGATAGTAGTTGTTTCATATTTCCCGCATTTTCTATTTGCTGACATAACCTGTTTGTCCACTCGCTCATCTGACGTGTCCAGGTATTGATTTAAATACGTTAGTTCAGTCCGTGCAGTCAGAGTGAGTGGACGGATTGCATTAGCTCGGTGTTCCCGAGGTTGGGCAGATAGAATTCTCCCCAGTTTGTTTTATATTTCAAGACGAATTGCAAGGGGATGAGGGAGGTTTGTCTTAAAACGCTATTGACGGGACGAGACTAGTAGGGAGACCCGAACCAGTTCGTCAGTCGATATCCACGTGGCGCAAGATATGGTTGTCCGTTAGGGTCAGAAATGACGGTACTGGCATTTTAATATCCGGGAGCAGGAACAACGTTATGTCTTACCTGGTGTACTGTGTGTCACCTGTTTTGTAAAGTCTACACCGTGTTGTGTGTTTATGTGGTGTCACTGTTCCATTTCCTAAAATTGATATCGGCAGGATCCAGAACAGAAATCATCGGATGCTCCCGAAAGATGGCAGATATTTGAACACCTTTGAATTCATTATTGAATCAAGTGATTGTATATAAGAAAAGTTTACTGAATATATGGTTGTAATAAATTTTAAAGTTACATGTATCCAAAACCGGTTCAAAAACTAGAAAGTAATAGCGTAAGGCTTTACATTATTCTGAAAGATTGAAACAATATTGAGTCGACTCTAGGTTTATTCTCAACAATATTTTTTTCTTCTTTCTCTATTGTATATTGTTTTCTTGTAATTAGATGTTTTGTTTATTGACATTGGACTTGGTTGTGTTTATTTGAGTAATCCTAGCGATTCAGAACTTCTCATGAGTATTGATAATTTCAATACCATACTTCATGACAGTAAAAAAGGCTCGCGTCATGTTTTTGTTTACATAAAGATTGCTTACTAGAAAATAGTATGTTTAAAACAAAATGATATATGCTAAACACTATAAACTATTTAATTGTGTTCAGAATTAAGTTGCAAATTGAAAAATCTGTTTTAAACGAACTTTTACTTGTATATTTAACCTATGTAAACAAAAACATAGCACGAGCCTTGTTTACATAACAAAGAATTGTGAGCTCTGTATCTCCCATATGCAAGGTGAAGATAACGAACAGTGATCAATCTCATAACTCCTACAAGCAATACAAAATATATAGTTGGGCAAACACGGACCTCTGGACACACCAGAGGTGGGATCAGGTGCCTAGGAGGAGTAAGCATCCCCTGTTGACCGGTCACACCCGCCGTGAGCCCTATATCTTGATCGGGTAAACGGAGTTATCCGCAGTCAAAATCAGTGTGCCAAGAACGGCTTAACAATCGGTATGAAACACGTCAGACAGCATTTGACCTAATGCGAGGTTGTATTGACGAACTAGATCGTTGTAACGACCATAGAATTTGCGAAATGCTGACTTCAATCGAGACTGTTGAAATCCCTGTACCATCAACTTGTTTGTCAGTAGCTTACCTCGATTTAAAAACTGACTATACCCAGAACAAGCTCTTGCATATCGAATCAGTTGAGATACATAAAAACCATATGCAGGTGATAATGGAATATTGCTACATAAATGTGGGAAGTTGACGATGGAGAAGCTGAAATCATCCCGTTTGTCATACAGTTGAGTTGTCAGTTTGCCGTTAATGTCTACTCTCAATAAATATCTAAGTATGAAGCAGAAGTGGACGACTCTGTGGTGTCCTTTATTTCGAGCTCACAGGGATATATCAAATCGACATATGAATGAAAGCTATCATTGTTAATAGACAAAACGTCATCGATATATCTAAAAGTCGAATTGAAGGTCACAGCGAGATTATTTCTTCTCACCAACTGTCATTCAAATTTCTGCAGACCATTAGAAATACCTTAGTTAAAGCTGACATGAATTAATAAATATGTACACCTTTCTCATCTTATCCGCCATATTTCTCTCAGGTAGCCTAATGTACTCTACCCGTATATACCCCAAATGTGATTGTCACACCTGAGTGATTTTTCTAGGTGGACTCGACCAGTGCACATCTCTGATAGTAATATATAGGGAATGCAAAACAAAAAAATCACGTTTTAAAACATTATGCTTTGCTCAAAATTACAAAATATTTATTGTATACCAATGCAACATTCCGAAAGTTTAGATGATTTAGGAAAAAAATGCAAAAAAAACCTTTTCTTGCATACTTGCAAGTGCATGCAAGTATTTGCAGTTTCTTATGAAATAAACGCGGAGAAATCATTTGCCAATTACACACTGATAGAATGGAATAAGCAAAGAGCATAAAATATATTATTTATATCAATTCTTGCAAAATACAGGTCCATGCCATATGCATAATATGTAATGCACATGGCATATTCGCCACACACACACAAAAAAACCCAAACCCGTATCAAATACGGACGTCTATTCAACAGGTATCGGAGATGTGCACTTACCGAAAATATTAGATTCTCTTTATTCGGATAAATCTACGAAACAAAATGATAAACTCCATTTCTATCTCGTTAGAACTTTACAACACTTTGGCATTTCATTATACAGACTGCCACACACTTCACCCGTGCCAATCAGGGTGTATTCAATCAGGGGAGATGTCGGAGTCGAAAAATTTTCCTGTAATAAATGCTTGTCTGGTCGAGGTTTTGCAGTTTATAGAAATCGGGAATCTAATCATATACACTGAGCATCTGATTGGATATATTGCGTGCTCAATTCAAAATTTATCGATGATCATATACAAACTTGGATATATAAATAAGGGAGTAATAATCGAAAATATACATCTGTTTGAAAATGCGGGTATTACATTTGCAATCCATAATAAACAATTGGTTACACAAAGACACATGTAAAAGGAAATGTATAAACGAAAATATAGTTTTGTTGTCTGTTTTGGAACCACATAATTATTTACGGTCTCTGTATGTCCATATTCATTGATTGAACAGGAGAGAGAGAGAGAGAGAGAGAGAGAGACTGTGCTACTTCGATTCGATATACAATATATCATTTCACAGAAGGATAGAAAATTGATCACTGATATAAATGTAAGCTTACAAGCATTAAAACTTTTCAGCTATTTAAAAATTTGTGATTGACAAAATATTGGAAACTTACAGGAGTTGATGCTTATAATTGAATTCATTACAATTTATAAAAAAAAAAAAAAGATATTAGTTTGAACTGTGCATGTAGAAAATACTGACTTTGTATGTTAGAATAACGGGGGGAAAGTAAATTGTCAAAAAAGTGGGGGAAGCAGACCAGCCTTCCTGCCCACTCCAACCTCCTGTATACCTGCCTGAAACAACATATCAATTCGTTTTGAAAGAAAGATGCATATCTGCATTTCATTAAATTCCAAAGGAGCTCGAATTTATGTGTTCCCCCATTAATTATTTTGTATGCAAGATTCGTTCCCGAATTAGATTCATGCTTTCAGTCAGAGCAGAAATGAATTCATTTTGAAGTACACTTATTTTGAATGCAAATGTTGGGTTCCTTCTTTTAATTTCATCAGACTCATTAGAACCCCCTCACCCAAACTATGCAGCTTTGTTTCTATTGATATCTTAATCGGTATAAATGAATCCGGATATGAATTATATAATGTTTTTTCGTGATCATATAGATACTGATACTAATAATGAAAAAAGAAAATGTTTATACTCTTGCCTTTTGCATATCCTACTAATGCATTACAGTATATTGACATTGTATCATATCAAATAAAACCTCAACACGAATTTTACTGATTTATTAATACATGTACTAACATCTTATCGAATACATTTGAATTTAAAATTTCGACGTACAGTAGTATGGCCATTGCGCCAGATCTACGAAATGAAAATATTTATGAATAAATTACACTCAAGCCTGAAAGTAATCATTATGACATGTTACAGAAACGTTAAAACACACATATGCTATAGTCCTGCAATGCATGCATGCGATTTTTCTGAATACATGTATTTATGTATTCGTGAATGAAGTTCCTACGCTAAAAACTATCTTGGTGTTTATGCATTTTGTTTTGTGATTTTGGTTTACCATTCCTTACACAGTGTAAATGAAGGAAAACTTGGTAAAGTGTACAATTCTACACCATACAATTAGTATACATGCATGTGTTGCAAAGCAAAATGTACATGTAATAACCAGACATGTATCGTCATTTTTCTTGGGGGGGGGGATTACAACAGGGGGGAAATGGAAAATTGGATTCTTCAAAATTTCTTGCCATTCAAAATATTATTAAAAAAGATGAACGAAAACAGCAATAAAATAAAACAAAACACCCAAACAGACCAAGATGTTTTGTCCGATGTTCAAAGCCCTAATGTGTGTGTGTTTTTTTTGTTTTGTTTTTTATAGTTTATTTATTTAGAAATAGGCACATATACAATAGAAATACAAGACAATGAAGGGTTAAAGGATTAAAAAGTCTTTTACTTTGATTGCCTCAATAATACCCCCCATCACTTCATTTTCTTCAATCGTTGGGGGTGGGATGAGGTGGTTAGTGTCCTCTACTATGAGTGCCTCATAATATCTTCATTTTCTTAATTGGTGGTGGTGTGTGTCTTCTACTATTATATCAGAATTTTCAAGCTGGGGTCAAGTGGGGGGAGGGATTGTCACCCAATATATCTTTTATTTGCATTACAAAATAACAACAAATGGATATTGTTATTAATGGTGGGGGCAGACACTCTTGTCCTCTCCCCTTGATGTTTGATAACAACGCATAATATGATAAACTCGACTATTACATTTTGCATTAGTACAATTTGCGTCGAGTTCAACGCAGAATGTAATAACGCAAAATGGCATATTATATAAGATCTATTGAGCGCCAAATTAGCATAAAATGAAGTAATTGAAAATAACATTATTTAAAAATATGTTTAATTTTTAATTATTGTGTGCTTTAAATGAATCAAATAAATCTGTATTATCAATTAATGAGAGCAATATTGAGTTACTAGTACTGTTCTCTTTTATTGAATTAACCATATCATTTGTCTTAAAGGACACATATCGTGTTTTCAAAGTATACAAAATTATATGCATTTTGTCTTCCTTATGCTTATAGAAATTAATTGTAATAGTTCGTTCGCTGAAGTATTGCGATAATTAGCCACAATACGGACTTAAATCTAAGCCCCGATTTCAAAAAGCCTAGTTAATTAGATAGGTAGTCACGTGGTACAGTGACGTCATATGCGACCTTCGTCGATCAACTTGTTGTAAAAGTAGTGTTAGATATTTTTAAAAACTCGGGTTTTAGGGGCCTAATAAATTTACCATGGATAACATTTATTTCGATGTTAACAAATTTCCCGAGTCTTATATCTTTTAGCCACCAGTGCATACAAATAGCGGCCCAAATGTAGCGAGGAAAGCGAGTATGAAATCTGCGAGTAAATAATGTTTACATGGGATCACTGTCTAAACACAATATGGTAATGTCATTTCTGTATAGAACTGTAATTAGCGTTGTTGCTTTTTGAAAATAAACAGTGCAATTATTATTAAATTTATTTTGGAGAAGTTAGATCTAAATTATGATACGATTATGTATCATTGACAACTAGGCCTACTTTCACGGGTGCATTTCGAGAAAGAAAAAAAATAATAAAAATTATCAAACTTATGGTGAAAATCCCAATACTTTTAGATTATTAATCATTAATTTTTGTTATCTACACGTTGTTACTTAGGAAGTGGGAGCGCGGCGTGCTGTACGTTGTTGTAAACACGTACGTGTTCCTTAAAAAAAATGAAAGCATTATAATTCAATTCAAAGTTGGGAAATATCATATTTTATTATTTATAATTGAAAGTTCAATTATATTTTATCTTCAAATTTCTTTTTTAAAACTACCAGTTGGTAGACACTGCTAGCGAAGTTCTGCCTATATGGTGTTACAAGGTGAAGGTCAGTTGGTGCGAGTGTGTATTGAATTTGAGAGCAGAACGGAAAGCATAAGCCGTAGGCCTATATGTAACAGTGGGTAGCTTCGATAGAACCATTTTCTCGCAGTTTATCTACGTCTTTGTCCAAGTGCTTGTTTAAAAAAGTACAGGGACAAATTCTACTGGGTTTTTTTATGGCAAAGTCGTTGTGCCGACAAAAAATATTCACGTCTTGTCCCTCATACCTTCCTTCGAAAATTGAAAAAAACACAGTCCAAAGCCTCTCTACTGACAGCAAGTACACCCTTAAACGGCACTAAACACCCTAATGCAGTGTTATTTACAAGCCGTTAATGTGATAATTGTTTGTTTGTCAATTAAATCTAATCTGTTAATGAAATGGCTAACAACTGTTTTCAAATCTTCTCGCTCGAGGTCGCATATGACGTCACAGATAATGGCGCGTAAAATATCGAAGAAAATATGCATATCGCAAGATTTGAATTTCATCGCTTTCAAACTCGAAAACTACGCAAACTGTTTCCTTTAAAACACATGTAAAGTAGTTTTAGGCATGAAATGAATTAATTTTACTGAAAAAAATAAAAAGTTTAAAAACATGCGATGTGTCCTTTAATAAGTGCGCGATTATTACAAGAGCACCGGTTTTCTCTCTCTCTCTCTCTCTCTCTCTCTCTCTCTCTCTCTCTCTCTCACACACACACACACACACACACACACACACACACACACACACACATACGTGTAACGCGTGTCAAATGAACACCTTAACTCCCCACCTGCAACTGAACACTTCTACAGTTATTGGTATTTTAGTACGAAAATTTACTATTTGGTACTAAAAACAACATAGAAGACATTGCTGCGGTCGAAATTTGTGAAATATAGTTTTATTCACTCCTTGAATTTTTGCTTATCAAGTGAACACTTTCCTTTACACACTGTCAATTGAACACTTTCCTTTACACACAGGCAATTGAACACTTTTCTTTACACACGGTCAATTGAACACTTTCCTTTACACACAGGCAATTGAACACTTTCCTTTACACACGGTCAATTGAACACTTTCCTTTACACACAGGCAATTGAACACTTTCCTTTACACACAGGGGATTGAACACTTTCTTTTACACACCGTCAATTGAACACTTTCCTTTACACACGGTCAATTGAACACTTTCCTTTACACACAGGCAATTGAACACTCTGAAACACGCGGCCAGTTAAACACTCTGATACACACGGGCAATCAAACACTTTGAAACATCCAAACAATCATTCTCACCACGCTAAATACATAAGGCCAATCCCTAAAACTTACAAAAAAGTGTGAAACGATTACATAAATGGAAATTGGGATGGGATAGACAGGGAATCCACACATTTCGTTGAAATTATCGCCTTAAGAAAATCAACAACAAAAAAGGGGGGGGGGATAGTATTGATTGGATGATTGATTGCTTATATAATTTACGTCCCGTCGAGAATATTTTATTCATATTGAGACGTAACCAGCTTTAAGCGGAGTACCTATCCAATGTATCCATAGGGTTCAAGGTCGTACCAGTGAGGGTTCTTTGAAATATCGTGCGAACACCTACTACATGTACGACCAGGGATCTACGTTTATAAGATCACATCTAAAAGATCCGTGATTCTCACTTCTAAATGTCGAGCGTTTGGCGAAGGAGCAATCACTACCAATTTCAACGTCTTAAAATTGGGTTTGCGGATGAACGGTGCTTGAACTCACGACCTCCCGGTTACGAAGCGAACTCTCTACCATTGAGCTACCGCGACCGGTCGGGGGAGGGGTAGTAGTGTCCATAATGATAACTTTAATTGTAATAATAACTTATAATAATTATCATTATATATATATATATATATAATATATATATAAAGCACTAAATAATCACAACTAGGTACTGAAAATTTTCTCCCCAGCCCGGGGTCGAACCAGCGACGTACGGCACCCACCGCCAAGCAAGATTGTCAAACCAGTGCGTAAGTCCACTCGGCCACAACGACTTCCCTGATATATATATATATATATATATATATATATATATATATATATACTTCTATGATTAGAGACTCCCTCGTTTGTCAATACATGCTGTACGGGCCAGACTCGGTAGTAATTCAACCAAAAAGTATGATAAATAAAATCAAAATTCTGTATAATGCAGTGCCTAAAAGATCTAAAACAAGTATTAATAATTATATACATTTTTTGTATTACTTTTAAGTTTTTTGTTGACTTTTGATATAGATAAAAATTAGATATCTTTGTAAAAAAAAAAATGTTACGCGATATCTTAATTCCACTCCAAAAGGTAACATTTTCATGAACATTCTGTGTAAATGTAACTACATAGATGTGGCCTTACAGAAAACTTTAATCAAACGTTGCAAAAACCATAAATTGTTTGAAAATCCGGTGTATAACACCAGTTTATATAACTTCAGAATCAGGATTTGCTCCAGATTCCTTCATATACTGTTACAAAAATATCTACATGTTTATGATATGTACATGGAAATTATGTCAATTTTGACTATCATCTCACTTTGAAATATGAGGACAAAATTGTAATAGAAAACCCCCCAAAATCACGATTTTCCTTCATCTTAGATATTTTTGTTTAGAGATTTCGTGCTTTAGGCACTCATTACGTCCTTCCCATGGATAATTCCTGGTTTCGCTCCCGCGACATGCCAACAACTAAATATCCGCTAAACGTGTTGGACCCCCCACCCCCACCCCCACCACCACTAAACACGTCTGAAACACACTGAGGACAGGGATGACCAAATTCAAGGGAATATATTACTTTCTGTTTTTGTTCAAAAACTGGACGTGTCCTCTCATGACTTTTGTAATACAAATTCACCAGGATGATTTTTAAAATCTTAATGTTTTACATAAGCTCAAATAATTGAAGTCCAATAATATCCATGTGGTGGAAATATTGCTTGCAAAAATTAATTTAGAGCTCTGTATGAATGACTTGATTATCTCTTTTAATTCAATAGATCTTTTTAATTATATATACAGGGCTATTTCATAGGTAATTAATGCGCACATCGTTGTTTTGTTTTTAAAAAGAGAGCAACAATTCAATTAAAGAAATCATTCATTCAGTTGTGGATATGTCGAATTAATTAAGGATTATATCTCAATTAGATAATTACTCTCACTAACATAATTATTGCACGCATCAATTTAATTAATGATATCATTAATTCAATAGAAGAGAGCAATAATCCATTTATTGCGCACATTAAGTGATGTTAGCATTAATGAATTATTGCTCTCTTCAATTGAATTGTAGCATGCATTAATTCTATTGTTGGTATCATTAAATTATAATTCATTTGAGGAGAGCAACAATTAAATTATTGTGTGCATCAATTCAGCGGAATAAATAATGATATCAATAATTCAATTCAAATGAAGATATCATTAATTATTTGAAGAGATCTTTGATTGCAATGTTGCGTGCATGAAATGAATTAATAATATCTTCAAATAATTAAAGATATCTTCAAATATCTGAGTTTGTTATTTTGGCACTCCATAGATCTAAAACTATTCCTAGTGGATTCCAGTGCTTTCTGACTCAAGACATCATACCAGTTCTTGCCACAAATGAATCTCACCATACAAGTGATCTAGCCACCTCTCTTTTAATCTCTTCATAGTATTCATATACGTAAGAGGATTTTTCTCCTTGAAAAGGTGATATTTAAAAATTTGTCACTCTTTAAGGAATTTTATGATCCCCTAATAGTATGTACATGTACCATGGTAATTTCTGAACTGTTCGGTGAAAATGTTGACAATCAAGAATCAGTCACTGGTTATCCATGTGAAATTTAGCTATCTCATATGAATAAACTCTTGATTATTTTACTACAATGTACCATATTAACCAATTTCGGAAATAATTCCTTATTTGTCTTAAATTTTAATTTGATATAAAGATCGAGCAAACTGAAACAATAAACCAAAGTTCACATTGAACGCCAGTGAGGCAATCATATACAAATATCAAATTCATATATTA
This sequence comes from Ostrea edulis, assembly GCF_947568905.1. Lineage (NCBI taxonomy): Eukaryota > Metazoa > Mollusca > Bivalvia > Ostreida > Ostreidae > Ostrea > Ostrea edulis. The sequence continues at coordinate 64,396,744 of NC_079169.1, read as the reverse complement.
TAGAATTCATTAAGATATTTGAATTATTCTAATCTTTTAATGTTTCATGGTAGCAATGAAAACAGCAGGTCTTTTATTCTCAGTCATATATTTTATTATATAACAGGGGATATTACATGTACAATTAGTAAATATATATACATCATATATGTAATTGCATGTGCGAGAAAAATGTATACATACATACATAAGTAATTCAACCACAGACATATCCATAAATTTACATTTAATACATTGAATATGTCCTTTGATTAAATAATCAACAAAGATGGATCCATATGATAATACATGTATTTGTAAAAGAAAAAAAGGAGTTCCATTTCTCATACAAATGATATAGGTAGAAATATCAAAATCAACAAGAGGCCCATGGGCCACATTGCTCACCTGAGTCATCTTGGCCCTGCTGTTTTGATTTTTAAATGCTATTTTATCAATCTTTATTCTCATGAATAATGTGACCCAAACCTAGCTCTAAAGAACACAACATTACTAAAATGAAATCATATAAGACAAAGATATGACTAGCATGATATTGCTGTTCTGGATAAGACCAAGGTAAGAAGTCGTAGGTCTTGGTATGATATGAAAGACCTTGCCATAAGTAATCAATATACAAAACATAAAAGCCCTATCTAAAATAGTCCTGGATATACTTAATACGTTATACTTTCTTAAAAGTATGTCAAACTCAGAGTTCAGGGTCACAAGGTCAAATAACATAATATGATTGATTGTTTTAACTGTTTTCCGCCACACTCAACAATTTTTCAGTTATCTGGTGGTGCCCAGTTTTTATTGGTGGAAGAGAGAACCCAGATACAATGTACCTGGGAAGAGACCACCGACCTTCCGAGAGTAAACTGGGAAACTTTCTCAATTACCGGTGCGAGCAGGATTCAAACCCGCGCCAACCAGAGGTGAGAGGCTCCTCAACAAGATGAAAGGTTTTATCATAAGAAATTCATAATATATAATATATATGAAAGATCTACCTTAAACACAATGTAGTTCAGGACATACTGAATAGGTCAGATTTGTTTTGCCATAAAAATTGTATATACAAGATATGAAAGCCCTAGCTTAAATAGTTCAAGAGATATCTTTAAAGAATTTTCCTTTATATCAGCTAGCATATAAAACTTTGACCCCCTATTGTTACCACACCATAACTCCCGGGGAAATGATTTTAACAAACTTGAATATGCACTATGTCAAGAAGGTTTAATGTAAATTTGTGTGCTTCATACTAAATTTGAAAAGAATTCCGTTATTTGAATCGTAGATTGATCGCTGTGCGGTATCTTCATCTTTCAGTTATAGAATTTAGTTAAAAATGTTCAATTGTTAATGTCGATGGACTACAACAGATGCAGATCAATAGCAATATGTCATCTGAGTTTACTCAAGTGACCTAAAATTGTATAATTTTTCTAAAGCTTTTGAAAATTGATAATGCTATAAAAGCCTAGTCTGATCCCTTACACTTCATTTCAATAGTTAAGCGTAAAAACAGACTGGTGGGGATGGGGACCAAACTTAAGAAAGCTGTGAGATTAGTTCAATATTCAAACCTACAGTATTTGAATAATAAGTATTTAACCCAACTGGGATGATTTCATCCAAAATATTTCACTAAAAATATTTGTGAGGATATTAGTTCACACAAACATTATGTTTCAAAATGAGTATGAGTATGGAAATGAACTGGGGTTCAAATCGACTGGCTACTTAACATGGCTACATCAACAAAGAAATTGAAATCACTTGAAGCTGTTTTGGGGTTATATGTGGGTTTAGAAAATATTTGAAAGTATGTTTGGAAACAAGTATAGTGGGAAAATATGTTGGGAATTATTTAATATTAAATTCATGAGACAGCGATGCAGGAATGCAGTGATAGAGGGACTTAAACATGCACTTTTTTTCTCTGCCATAAATTGAAGTTTTTTTTATAAGGGGTTCATCTGAAGCTCTCTTTTCAAAGAGCTACGGTTCTGCATCTAGTTTTTGAGGAGAAGATTTTAAAAGATTTTCCTTGTATATATTTCACATGTAAAACTTAAATCCCCTATTGTGACCCCCACCCTACCCCTGTGAGCTTTTTACAAACTTGAATATGCACTATATATGAATGTAAAACTTTGATTCTCTATTGTGACCCCACCCTACCCCCAGAGACCATGATTTGCACAAAACAGGAACCTTTCGTGTGAATTCAACTTTCCTGGTCCAGTGGTTCTTGAAAAGGTTTTTTAAATGACCCCACCCTATTTTTGCATTTCCATGATTATTTCCTTTTTGAAGGGTGCATGACCCTTTATATGAACAAACTTGAATACCCTTTATCTATTGATGATGCATACCAAGTTTGATTGAAACTGGCCCAGTGGTTCACTCTGGAGAAGAAAATGAAAATGTGAAAAGTTTATGAACAGACAGACGACAGGCAAAGGTGATCAGAAAAGCTCACTTGAGCCTTTGGCTCAGGTGAGCCAAAAAAGTATACAAACATGTTTAATGTTAAACTTGTTTGTTTTATTGCTAAACAGCTCCATTGCCAGCATCTACCCTTACTGAGCTTCCAGTGTCAGACCTTGATATCAATCATCATCACTCATTTTGACTATCCAGGCCAAATTAATCTTTTTGCAAGGGTGAGGCCTGGCTGTCCTGTCGAGGTTGAAGTTTGTACTTCCACACTTGGCGACCCAGTGGATTGATCCTATCCAATCCTGTAAACTCTAGGTCTTGTTCTAGGATCTCATCCCATGTCAGCTTTGGTCTACCTATGAAGTTCTTTTCTGTTGATAATGATGCATAACATTCTGACAAATCTGCAAAAATATTTAGAGAAGTGATTAGTAAAAGGTCTTCATAGAAATAGCAATAAATGTATAAATAGATAAAAATCATAATTTCTATTTCTACAAAATAAGTGTTTATCAAATGATCAGCTGTAAATTACCTAGGCTGTGTCAAGCTGAATGAGCTAGTTTGTGCAGAACGAACAAAAATTACACCAAACACAGCGACACCTTTTGGAAATTTTATTTTTACAAACTTGAATCTGCACTACAGAGCTGTATGTCAGGAAGCTTTCATGTAAATGTAAACTGCTCTGGCCTAATGGTTCTTGAAAATTCTCTATACTTATTTGAATGTAAAACTTTGATCTCCTATTGTGGCCTCGGCCAACCTTCCCTGGGAGGCATGATTATGACAAACTTGAATCTGCACTATTTCAGGAAGCCTTTACGTAAATTTGTATTTTACTGGCCTTGTTATTTTCCTACTTCTTGTGAAGATTTTCCCTATATATTTGTACATGTAAAACTTTGATCACCTAGTGTGGCCCTATTCTACCCCAGGGGGTCATGATTTGAACAAACTTCAATCTACACTTGTTCGGAAGCTTTCATGTAACTTTCACATCATCTGGCCCAGTGGTTCTTTAGAAGAAGATTTTTAAATGACCCCACCCTATTTTTGCAATTTTGTAATTAGATCTTCCCTTTGAAAGGGGGTGTGGCCCTTTATTTGAACAAACTTGAAAGCCCTTCACCAAGGATGCTTTTTGTCAAGTTAGGTTGAAATTGGCCCAGTGGTTCTTGAGAAGAAGTCAGAAATGTGAAAGTTTACAGACAGACGGACAACAGGGAAAAAGAATGTTCAACTTCAGTGTTACATGAAAATGTACTTCAAAATCACTCAACAACAATTATAATATTGCTGTATGGAAATTTTCTGTCCAAAGAAAACAATGTAAAAAAATGATGTAATCTACACTCTACAGCAACATGTGAGAATAATGAACGTGAAATATATATTCTGAAAAAAAAAACAAGAGATGTTTGTAAAACACATATGCCCCCCATGGTGCAAAATTGAAAAGGGTTATACACACACCTCATTTAATTGATAGTATTATCATCAATTCAAAATATTGAGCAGACAATATCTTCCTATGTCAAGAGTGAATTGACCATGTGACCTAAAATTCAATAGGGGTCATCTACTCCTTATGCTGTACCAGTGTACCAAGTTTGGTACGTGTCAATCAAACAAATAATTCTTAAAATATAGGAGACAATATATTACTATGTCCAGTTCAACTTTTGACTTTTGACCTCAAAATCAATATGGGTCATCCTCTCCTGAAGATGTACCAGTGTACTAAGTTTGATGTCTGTCAAGTAAAAGGGTTATCAAGATATTGAGTGGACAGTATATTACTATGTCCAGTTTGACCCTTGACCTTTGACCATGTGACCTCAAAATCAATAGGAGTCATCTTCTCCTGAATATACACCAGCATACTATTTAAAGTTTGATGTCTGTCAAGCAAAGGGTTCTGAAGATATTGAGCAGACAGTATATTCCAATGTCCAGGTTGACCCTTGATCTTTAAACATGTGACCTCAAAATCAATAGGGATCATCTTCTCCTGAAGATGTACCAGTGTACCAAGTTTGATGTCTGTCAAGCAAAGGGTTCTCAAGATATTGAACGGACAGTATATTCCTATGTCCAGTTTGACCCTTGACCTTTGCTCATGTGACCTCAAAATCATTAAGGGTCATCTTCTCCTGAAGATGTACCAGTGTAACAAGTTTGATGTCTGTCAGGCAGAGGGTTCTCAAGATATTAAACGGACAATATATTCCTATGTCCAGTGTGACCCTTGACCTTTGACCATGTGACCTCAAAATCAATAGGGGTCATCTTCTCCTGAAGACGTATCAGTGTACCAAGTTTGATGTCTGTCAAGAAGAGGGTTCTCAAGATACTGAGCAGACATTATATTCCTATGTCCAGTTTACCCTTGATCTTTGACCATGTGACCTCAAAATCAATAGGGGTCATCTTCTCCTGAAGACGTACTAGTGTAACAAGTTTGATGTCTGTCAAGCAAAGGGTTCTCAAGATATTGAACGGACAATATATTCCTATGTCCAGTGTGACCTTTGACCGTGTGACCTCAAAATCAATAGGGGTCATCTTCTCCTGACGACATATCAGTGTACTAAGTTTGATGTCTGTCAAGAAAAGGGTTCTCAATATATTGAACGGACAGTATCTTCCTATGTCCAGTTGACCCTTGACCTTTGACCACGTGACCTCAAAATCAATAGGGGTCATCTTCTCCTGAAGACGTACTAGTGTACCAAGTTTGATGTCTGTCAAGCAAAGGGTTCTCAAGATATTGAACGGACAGTATATTCCTATGTCCAGTTTGACCCTTGACCTTTGACCATGTGACCTCAAAATCAATAGGGGTCATCTTCTTCTGAAGATGTACTGGTGTACCAAGTTTGATGTCTGTCAAGCAAAGGGTTCTCTAGACATTGAATGGTCAGTATATTCCCATGCCCAGTTTGACCCTTGACCTTTGACCATATGACCTTAAAATCAATAGGGGTCATCTACTCCTTAGGATGTACCAGTGTGCCAAGTTTGATGTCTTTCAAGCAAAGGGTTCTCAAGATATTGAGCGGACATTATATTCCTATGTCCAGAGTAGATTGACCCTTGACCTTTGGACCTGAAAAACAATAAGGATCCTCTTCTACTCATAACTAACCAGGGTTTGACACTAAGGCACGTCCGACCGACCGAGTCTACTAAATGATAGGTCCGGTCGGGTAAAATGTCGATTTACTAGTCCGACTGGTCATGTTGAAAAAATAAACAAGAAACTTTATTTTAAACCATAAGATATCTTATTTTTAACTTTAAAAAATAACTGTAAAGAGTTTGCGAGCAATTTTGAACCGCGTGATGACAAAATCTCTATTTTTAGTTCGAATACATAGTCGCTGTCGGAAGTGATGTTTTACGACATTTACTCTTTGTTAATGGGTTTAAAGTTATATTTCGGATAAATATATATAAACTGAATTTATTTTCATTTGAAAAAAACCCCAGTTTATTTTAATTGAATATAAGAAAGTGTCTATCACAGGGATCGAAATTAACTTTTTTCACCACTAGCAAATTTTAGCTAGTGGATTATTTTCCAACTAGCAAAATTGAGCTTTTACTAGCATTTTTCAATCGATTACTGTTTTACATGAATTTAAGAAAACAAGCATGTCTCTTTATCAAAATTTTGGGAAAATCTTTTAAAATCTCCTTTAAAGTGCAATAATAAAAATAAGATTGTGAATTCTTTCATTTAAAATTCAATGAATTATCAGACAACATACATGGTGCGGGTCATATGGTACACTTGTGCGGCGTACTCGCTGTCCAGAGATCTACCACCTATTAACAGCATCATGTGGATTGAAATCTTGAAGACTGTTTGCGCCAATTTAAACTATATGTTCAAAACTTTTGGAAATTTCATCTAAAAAAATTCTAGTTGAAAAGAAAACCCCGCGAACTCGAAGTGTTTGACTATAGAGTACAGAAGGACACCGCGTGAAATGGTGACACACTGTCATGTGTTGTTTTATATAGACACGGACGAGATCAATATGCTTGCTATTTAAATCAGACGTCTCTGAGACATCCGAAGTGTGTATGAAGTAGGCCATCGACTGAGATGACCTTGGCCTTAGTTATTTATTCGATCCACGTTTACTTTTTCAATACTTATATATTCGTTCTGTAAAGAGTTTCTATGCACAAGACAAGATTATTGTAAACTTCAAAGTACAGCCAATAAACCGAGGAAATCCGGGAAAAAGATTGGGGTTTTTTCACTCGCAAAAAGTTGCGATCACTTGTGATTTTTTACTCGCAAAATCAATTTTTAATTCGCATTTAGCGAGTATTTCCCCTTAATTTCGTTGCCTGTATCAAATGAATAAATTAAATCGTAAATAGCCATTTTTCGTTGTTGACACATGTGAGGGAATGTCTCGACTTCTCGTCCTCAAGGAAGGATGTTCCGAGAAAAAAAAAGGAGTAGATTGGGAAGTTTGAAAATAAAAGCACCAAATTGAATGACGAGACTAAAGATGTTTTTGAGACAATTAAGTACGTTTTAGTTTAAACTTAACGTTTGTCATTTGAATTAAGTACTTAAATATGGAGAAACCATCAGGGTTTCTTTTCTCTGGAAAGTTGGTCAGGGCTAGTGGATGTAAGGTCAGGTCTAGTAAATATTATTTGAAGTAGCCCGACTGGTCTAGTGCTCAAGAAAGTAAATGTCAAACCCTGCTAACCCACATATGAAATATCATTATCATCAAGTGAATGGTTCTCAAGATATTGAGCGGACAACACATGGTCTACAGACCGACCGACCGACCAACAGGTGCAAAACAATATGCCCCCTCTTTTTCAAAGGGGGGCATAAAAATAAACTCCAACCACCTGCCCATTTTTATTTCCAAACAAAGATGAAAATCTAAAAAATAATTTTATGACTAGGCCAAAATAAAAAATGTGTTTGTTTCAGGTCGCCTGCCCGACCCTAAATATATCCACCGACCCTATTAATTTTTTTCAATTTTCCGATTTCAATTCATCGATATACGAACTATTACCCGAAATGCCAAGACATCTATAATTGTAATATTAAAACTCCATCACATACTGTGTATATTGTAAATTAAACATTGTGCTCTGAACCCATTTTTTATCTGTTAAACACATTATATTACAACTTTAACTATAAAATTTTCATTGATTCGAAGGCACTTATTTATTTTTATAAAAAAAAATATTTAAAAAAAAATAAAATAAACCTACCTACCAACCCTTTTTTTAAAAATGAGAGGCGACCTAAAACAAACAGTTTTTTTTTTGGCCCTATGTGGCCTAAAATATTTTGTATACTTACTAATTTCAAAACTCGAAAGGAAATGTTATCCATGTGAAGCCATCGTGCTCTGTTCATCCTCTGGGGAAGACAATTAATTCTTTGATTTGCAGTTTGTGTCATGACTACACCATGATATCTTCTAATCTTGTCATACTATCAGAAAGTAATTTTGGAAGTTGGCAAGTGTATCAATGGTGTTACTTCTTCATGATCAGATCTTCTATACTGTGTCATATTCAGTATAAAGTAACAATTAAGGGCTATCATCTAGTTCTGAGGTACTGAGGAAGGGCTGTTTTTCTCAACACATAGCCTTTCTTCTGGTATTCTTAGGGATACTTTATTCATCTTTTAATTACATTTCCTTCTTGGAGATTAAAAGTTGAAGACCACTGAAAGAAAAAGAAGTGATTTAATGAATTCCATGTAGTTTATCGAATGTGCTGACCAGAATATTATCTAACTGTAGGCCTCCCCCCCCCCCACCCCCCCCCCCCCCCCCCCCCCCCCCCACCAAGCATGCAATGTCATACATGTATCTGAAATCAATACTTATAAAAATTAATTAAAATTAAAATCTTCAAATATACAATCTTGTTACACATCTCCTATATTTTTCACTTACGATAACTCTGAATTTTTAATAAGTGCGTCCTTTTGTCCACAAACTTTTAACAACCCCTCATAAACAATTTACAAATATGATATCAGAAATAATAATCTAAAAAATTATCCTGTTGTTCATAGATGCATGCCATCAACATTAAGAGTATAACAAATAACAAAAGCTCTCCTGACATTGTGCCATTCTGAAAGAAATGAGGTGCTTATACCCCCAAAGGCAGGGGGGTAACCCAGAATTGTGTCTAGAGAGCGGAATAATATATTTATGGAATTAACCAAAAAATTAGTAATAATTTTTTTTTAGCTATGAATTCATGTTAAATAAAGTGCACCGCCATGGCACATGATACGCCCGTCACATATTGTTAACAGTATAGATAATACCCATTAAAACATTTTTTTTTTTTATATCACCTTAATTAAATGTCACAGTGACCTTAAAGTAGCATGCGACACACCTTCTACCTAAGATGCATTAGTTGACCAATTTTGGTGATTCTAGGTCTAATAGTTTTCAAGTTATGAGCCGGACAAGTTTTTGCCATATATGGCCATATCTTCTTAATGAAAAGTCACAGTGACCTGGTTTTAATGTGCGACACACCTTCTACCCAAGATGTATCTACAGACAAAGTTTGATGATTCTAGGCCTTGTAGTATTTAAGTTACGAGTCGGACACGAAAAAGCTAACAGACGGACAAGTTTTTGCCATATATGGCCATATCTTCTTAATGAAAAGTCACAGTGACCTGGTTTTAATGTGCGACACACCTTCTACCCAAGATGTATCTACAGACAAAGTTTGATGATTCTAGGCCTTGTAGTATTTAAGTTACGGGTCGGACACGAAAAATTTAACAGACGGACGGACAGACACGCCATACCATAATACGTCCCATCTTAAGACGGGCGTATAAAAATTGGTCATGGTAGCTCAGTGGTAACACAGTCTTCGACATTAACCAGTGGCCTGATGCCCGAGGCCAGTAAAATCGGGATCGGGCTTCTTAAAATATTAAACCCTGGAGTCCGATGGGCCTATAAATGTTTTCTTATATGTTCTGTATATATTACAAATAAAGTGTGAGATTGACTCAGACTAAATGTCATGACTTAGTAGTCAAATTTCGCATAGAAAAATTATCAACAATGCTGCCTTTTCTGAAGTATAGGGAGGGGGCTCGTCCGGGAAATTCAAAACCACCCAAGCGTATTTCACAATCACAACCATCCGATAAAAAAACCAAAAAAAAACTGTCGTACGAGGAGAAAAAAACGAAAATTCATGCCCCATTGGACCGAGGGCAGTGTTCAAAATTAACCATAGACCGAGTATATGTCAAATGGCACTGGTCTATGCCAACTGTAATTGAGATAGACCAAATTGTCTATGCCAATTTTCTAGATTTAAAGCAATAAAGTTATTCAAGAGGACCATGCATGGTCAGTCGACGTCTGATAAACATTATGAGGAAAGGATGATATTACAGAAATGGAAAGAAAATACACTTTCTAAGTATATTAGAAGTAAATGAAAATGTTTTAAATTTGTGTTATTATTTTTTCAATGTTGTGGTCTATGCCAATTCGATGAGGTCTAAGTCATCTTATTTTGGCATAGACCTGTGGTCTATACCAAGTTTTAAACCAATTTCGAACACTGCGAGGGTAGGCCTTGGCTAACATTTGAAAAATGTTTTGTACGTGGTGTATACAAAACAGAGTTGAACATGAGCTGCTGATGTATCTGCGAGATTAATCAGTCTATGCGAAAGACATCGGACCGTCGGACCTGACCGATATGCAGTGCCTCAGATCCGATGCATCATTTTTTACACCGGACCGGAATGTCAGATGTCTCAATGTCCGGTTTTGAGCTTTACTATCTTGATGCGGAGTTTGTTATAAGTAAAAAAAATAGCACACATCCAAATACGTAAATGAATTGATTAAAACCGCATGGACTGTCTAAAGTATTATACGGGAAGGATTCCTGGAATAGTATAACTAGTATAATAAATAAGATTCACTTGGTTTTGCATTTTCACGTGTTTCACTTTTTTACATTAGGTTTTTCGGTCTGACAAAATTTGGTTCGGTCCGGTGTGTTCATTGATTACACTGGACCGAATGTCCTGTGTGGTCCAAAAACTTTCGCATATACTGGATTAATATGTTGAAAAATAATATAATACTTTTAATGTCAGTTGTTCTTTAACTATGATCATCTTGACCTGTATTTTCCTACAGTAAAAGAACTGTGCATGTGTCTATAGAGTAGAATCAGCAAATAACAAGAGATCAAATTAGAAAATAAACATTTTGGGCCTGCAAAATATTGTTCGGGCTTGCACAAATATTATACTGGGAGGCCCGAAGGGCCTGTACTTTACAAAGTTTTTCGTGAAGACTGGTAACAGGATCAAGAAATCATGGTTTCGAGCCATGCTTGTACTTTATTTAGGGTGAAAATGTAGGTAGTGAGGTGAATGCTCCATCATCCTATTTAGCATTCAAAAGAGAAAGTTGCTGGTCTTTCAGATGAGACCTTTAAACACCACATGCATGCGTCTAAATGTGTGGCACTTCATACTACTGAAATATTCTCTACAGGTATTATACTAAAATCAAACATACACATACATGTATATTCATATACATGTTAAAAATCTTAATTATCATTTTAGAATTTTCTTCTTTTGACAAAATGATGCGCAAGTACATAAATGGAAGCTATGCCACTATATGTCATGACACTGTACAGCTTGATCAGTTGATACATCACATAAACAGTCACAGATGTAAACAATCAAGAAAAACTCAGTACACAACATCACCCCTTAATTTTGAATTGTAGCTGAAGATCATTCTGCCAAGATCGAAATGCAGGTTGGCAATGATTAGCGAGGGTTATCTTATTCTTAAAAAGTAGATTGAAATCAAAAGTTAACTGCCAAAGTTATCAGGAGACAATAATCCATACATGGTTCGAATATCCTCCACTGCCACCTAAAGTGCACGTGTAAACAACGCGTGTGACATGCACCACACCCCGACAGGCTACATTGTAAACAAGTAAAATGCATTCAGAGTAATAGTTTTACATATGATATTCTGTTTGGTTTATAGTCTTAGTAGCTACATACCTATGCGGTACACCTGTACCATGTACGTACTGCAAACAGTGCGGCGTAATGTACATTTGCATCCTCGGGGATTTCAACCCGGACAAAGTGGAACATGCCAATCCGAATACATATATATCTTTCGTTTTTATTTTTGCATTTTATTTATTTATCTATTTATGTCATGGCGTTGGGAAAAAAAACTTCAAAGTAGGGAGACAGATGAAAAGGGGGATACGGTCCAATCATCCAAAAAAAAAAGTCCCGTGTGGAGGGGTGGGGGTGGGGTTGATTCCTAAGGACTTGGCGCATATCTATTTGTTTTTAAATGTGAAATTCTATCCAAAATCAATATGAATTTTTAGTATACAGAGTACATTAACTGCAAAGATTAAATTTTAGAAAAAAACCCAAACAGTTCACGTACTAGATATATCACTTTCATCATCGGAATTTTCAGTAACTCGGGTACTCTGTCGCTTGTACATAACACGATCGGTATGAAACACCATTTAATCAGTCTATCTAATAAAAAACTCATTGTTAATATGCAAAAATTTTCTTTCAACCGTGTTTACTTACCTCAGATGGGCCAACTTCTTTCCCTGGAAAACTCCATTATGATGACATCACAAATTACGTCATTCAAAACAGAGCATGCGCACTTCGAAAGTGTGTAAGCCATGCTCGCAAGGAAAAAAGATGGACGAGTGCTAAATCTTTACACACCTGTTACACACATCTCATAAATCCTGTTAAGTAAACACTTCAGGATTTTGATGGTAGATGAAATATTTAATGATTTTATGCTGATTTTTATAAAAATCCAACTGAACACCACCATTTTCGTGTTCCTTTGACCGACCCCGTGTTGATTTACACGTGTGCCTTCTTATTCACTGGTTCAATTGACAGGGCTTACAAACACACACACACACACACACACACACACACACACACACACACAGGGTAAATATTATACTCTGATACTTCCCCTGATTGAAGATAGCTGATCGGCACGGGCTAAGTGTGTCGCAGTCTGTACAATGGACAATGGTATTTACTGTTGGAATGCAAGTGGAGTTTATCGTTTTGTTTCATGGATTATGCAAATAAAGGGAGTTTTACTACTACTTAGAGTATTTTCGACAAGTGTATACATACATCTGCGGTCCTTTACAGATTTTAAGAGTAGACCCAGGTAAATAGTTGTCCGCATTCGATGCGTTTTCATGGCGAGCATACATGTCATGTTTATAAGTACAGTAGTATTTATGTATTTGCCTTTTATTCGAAGTAATTGTGAATGATATAGATTGTATACCCTTTGCTTTTTCCATTTTATCAATAGATAATAGATGAAATATTTCTCCGCATTTTTGTATAGTTTTGACATATTTACTGCAAATGTACGCACATTCACCTAAAGAAAAGGCATTCTATATATATTTTTTCCAAGCTTTTAGAATGATTTACTACTGTACGATATGTTTATTATAATTTTGAGCACTGCGTGGTGTTCCAAACGTGATTTCATTTCTTCTTGATGTCCTATAAATTAGTATCGGAAATGTACATGTTACCTGTCGAAGCTACCTGCACAAGTACATCAAAGACACTGATGTGAAGTGAAGCGTAGCAAAACTCGTCCCCTTATATACCATGCGAACCCTGATACATATAACAATAGAATATCCAACTAATATGGCGGATTAGCAGAGAAATATGGCGGACATATAGAATTATACTATATTTATTAATTCATGTCAGCTTTAAGCATTTTCTAACCAAAAAATGAAAAACTAGAAAAATTTCAGCTCAAATCGTGTCCATGCCCCTTTAACGGATACCTGTAAAATGCGAAATCGAAACGAAACCTACCGAAACGAAACAGATTGTAGAATCGAACTGTGTAGTCATGATAATAAAAATGTTATCTCAGACCCCTGTGAAAGTTACCACATATAAATGAAATTCTCTTCCCTGTTGATGTGGTCTTTCGGGTTGACTGATACATTTTTGAGCGGTCCATCGGTTAGCTTCAAACATTGTTTTAAGAAGCTGGTGTCTGAAAAAGTAACTAATTTGAAGCGAACAGCGGTGTCATCCAAGTACACATTAATTGCTAGAACCGGCCGAAGCTGAAAGTAAATTTCCAGATATGAATTATGAAGGACTGCTCCGAAATTCGGTGAAGGCGTCAGTCCAAATATTCAGCCGAGCCGAATCTCAGCCGAGATTAGTATGTGGTAGTTTGGGATTTATCACAATAAATACGTTACCTTTATAAATTTAGATATTCACCTGCTTGCAGTCTTGTATCGGAAAAAACCATGTAAACAAAAAAGCACCCTTCGTGACCCGCCACCTCTGACATGCTCAGAACCCAACATCCGGTATCATCTTTTCTTTTCCGCCGTTGTGGAGTGCAGTCACGTTTTTCTCGAGGAGGAAAAGAATTTTTTCTACTTGCTAATTTTGGCTAAGTATTGCATGGTAGTTTTTGATATTACTTTATTACATTATTAAGCAATATGGCGAATGAAGGTGAAAATGTTAAATTACCTTTTATTGCTGTAGAGGGTGAGTACTGGGACTCTGTTGACTCTAGAAGTTTTGGTCCCATGGAATCTGACCCTTTTCTTTCTTATGGGAATGTCATGGATTCCCCAGGAATTCCTCCTACCCCGGTTACTTCGGTAGGTCAAATTAGAGTTACCTCTACCATTACTCGACCTCCTGGTAGTCCGGTGGCTAGTTCTCGCCCTGAGAGTTTTCCTTCGGGTAATCGTAGGGAGACGTTTTATCGGTCTAGGTGGCCAGCTAGAATTCCTCATCCCATACATCCTGTGCCACCTTATCCCTACTCGACTCAACCTGTGTGGACAGGGCAAGGTTTTGTTAGTAAACCAAACTTAATTGAGTCCTCCAATAAGGACGAAATTAAGTGTTTGGTTTCCTCTATTCAGAAACTTGAGGCTTCTCTTTCTTCAAAATTCAAGACAGTGGAACGTAGGCTCGATTTGATTGAAAGCAAATCAACTACGTCCCCCACTGTTCCTGGGGCTGCTCTTGTCACCCCTCGGCCCGCTTTTGATAATAAAGCGGACGAGGAGGATGACTCATTATCTTTGGCTCCCAGTAGTCAGGAGGCATCTTTTCTCAGTGATAGTTGCCTTTCTCCTGTTCCTTCAGTTGATGAAGTTGGGCTTTCTCAGGATCAACTTCCGGTAGAGAATCTCACTCTGAAAGCTAAAGTGTACGCATTCGTAGAGAATTGTCAGGTCCCGATTCTTTAGTTTCTCCTCCCAGGAGTTCTCACAAACCTTCTGATTTTCAGTCCTGCTCTGGTCTTGTGAGAGATTCTTCTAAGTCGTATGCTTCTTTTCCCGAGTCTAGTCATTTTAAATCTGCATTGGCTTCCATTAATTCTCATCTTGTCGACGATCAGATGTCCTCCAATAAGGCATCTAATTTAGTTAGACAAAATCTGGCTTTTAGTACATCTTCTTTCCCTGGTAAGGTTAGAATGAAGTATTTTGATATTCATGATGTTTCCTTGGGAAAATCTCAACCTGTTTTTGATAAGACTTTTTCCAATCTTCTTGGTGCTAAGTCTTCTGAGGGGGTCAAGTTATCTCAGACTTCTTATTGTAGGTCGGAGAACAATCTTCGGGGTGTTGCCGCAGCTTTACAGTATGCGGAGCACTTTCTTGCTGCTGCAGGTGCCTCTCTTAAAGATAAGGGCGAAGAATTTGATGATGTTCGTTCTTTTCTTCTCCAAGTAGATAGATGTCTTTGCACTTCTCAGCTCTTGAATCTTGGCACTATTGCCAATTTTTCTTTAGCTAGGAAACAAGAGATTCTTCAAAAATCTAACGTCTCTGAGTTTCTTAAAGACAACCTACTTTTTTCTCCTCTTCATAAAGAGCAGTTATTTGGCATCTCTTTACGCAAATTACAAGAGGAATTACACAAAGAACCTCCTACTGTTAAAGTAGATGTACAACTCAACAATGGTAGTTCTAGGCGTGCTTCTTGTTCTTCTAAATCAGACGCTTCTAGAAGTAAGTCGCAAGGTTCTACTAAATCTGGCTCTTCTCTGCAAGGTTCAAGTAATCTTAAGAGAAGTAATGAGCATCGTTCTTTCCCATCGGCTTCTGGATCTAATAATAAAAAACCCAAAGTAGCCAAGGGTAAGAAATCTCAGTTTTGATGCCTCCCCCCCCCCCTCCTGTAGCACAAACCACTCTTTCCGAGGAAGTAGGTGTTCCCTTTCCTCATCTTCCTGTGGGAGGACGCCTCTCTCTTTTTCTTCCTCATTGGTCCCGTCTCATTTCGGACAAATGGGTTCTTTCTGTGCTACGGAGGGGTTTAGAGCTTCAATTTCGAGAACAGCCTCCTCTCTCTGCGGTTCCTCTGGAATTTTCTATGACCAGAGACCCGCGGAAAAATCTGTTGTTGCAAGAGGAAGTGTCTTTCCTTCTCCAAAAGAATGTATTGGAAGAAGTAAGTCCACCTCTAGGTTGGGGGTTCTACTCTCGTCTCTTTCTTGTACCCAAAAAGAATGGACAAATGAGACCTGTGTTGGACCTCTCTTTTCTGAATCAGTATCTGGTGATTCCACATTTCAAAATGGAGACCAACAGGTCGATCAGAACCTCTCTCCATACAGGGATGTGGACGTCTTCTTTAGATCTGACGGATGCTTATTTTCATGTCCCTATAGCTCCGGCTTATCGGAAGTTTCTTCGTCTGGTCTGGGAGGGCAAGGTATATGCCTTCAGGGCAATGCCTTTTGGCCTATCTACTGCTCCACTAGTGTTCACAAAAATTTTTCAAACAGTGGTTGCGTATCTACACTCCCAGTCCATTTTCATCCATACATATCTAGACGATTCTCTGATCAAGAATTTTTCTTTCAACCTTCTTCATCAACATACTCATCGAGTTATTCATCTTCTGTTGAAGCTGGGTTTCCTTATTTCTTGGGAAAAGTCAGAGATAGTTCCCAGTCAGAGTTTCATTTTCCTAGGGGAACAATTTCGAACAGATCTTGGGATAGTTCTTCCTCCAGAGGAGAAATTTCTCAAGCTTCAGTATCTGTTGGATCAACTACTTTCAGCCAAACAGGCTTCAGCTCGCCAGTTTCTACAGCTGATAGGTTTTCTGATTTCTCTGATGGACATAGTACCTTTAGGTCGTCTTCATATCCGTCCCATTCAGTGGTATCTTCTGGAATTTGGGGTACCAGCCTCAACAGTGGAAGCTGTTATTCCCATTCTTCCCAGATTGTATCCTCATCTTCTGTGGTGGTCAGTGAGAGAGAATGTTATGATAGGTTGCTCGCTAGACCCCCCAGTTCCTTCTATGACCCTGTTTACAGATGCTTCTCTGACAGGCTGGGGAGCTACCCTGGAAGGCAGAGAGGCATCAGGTATATGGTCCGGTCTCCAGTTGACAGAACACATCAATTTACTGGAGATGAGGGCTGTTCTTCTGGCATTGAAACACTTTTCCCAGGTTGTTCAGGGTCAATCTCTGATGATAGCCACAGACAATACAACAGTAGTGGCTTATCTGCAGAATCAGGGCGGCACACATTCTCAGTCTCTTTACCTTCTGTGCAAAGAAATTCTGTTGTTTTGCCGTTCCCTGGGAATTCGCTTGTCAGTCAAACATGTTCCTGGCAATCTGAATCTAGTAGCGGATGCTCTCTCAAGGTCACTGCATCCAGTGAATACAGAATGGGAGTTACATCCAGCAGTCTTTCAGGAGATCTGTCTCAAGTGGGATCGTCCTCATATAGACCTCTTTGCTACGCATCTGAATTGCAAACTGCCAACGTTTGTCTCTCCGATTCCAGACAACAAAGCTTTAGCAGTGGATGCAATGTCTTTCGATTGGAAGGGGATGTTTTCTTACATGTTTCCTCCTTTTCGCCTCCTTCCCAAGATTTTACACAAAATCAGGGTAGAAATTTGCAAGACCATTCTTATTGCTCCAGCATGGCCAAAACAATCTTGGTTTCCAGATCTTCTTCAACTGTGTTGTGCGAGACCAATTCTTCTTCCTCTCAGGAAAGATCTTTTGTCTCAATTCAAAGGCAGGAAAGTTCATCAGAATCTTTCCAACCTCCATCTACACGCATGGTTACTGTCAGGGAATCTCTCAGACAGGATGGCTTTTCTGACAGAGCAGCCAAACGTATCTCTAGTTCAGTCAGAAAATCTACAGGAGCAATTTATGACTCTAAGTGGAACATCTTCTGTTCTTGGTGTTGTTCAAAGGAAATTGATCCTCTCGCAGTTACTGTCCAACAGTTAGCTGAGTTTTTAGTCTATCTGTTTGAAGACAAAGGTTTCTCTCCCTCTACTATTAAGGGCTATCGTTCAGCTTTATCTAGAACTATAGCTTTGTCAGGAGGTCCTGATTTTGGGAAGAATGAGTTCTTGTCCCTCATGGTCAAGAATTTTTGTTTGGAACGACCTAGACAACGTAGGTTGGTTCCATCCTGGAATTTAGCTTTGGTTCTTAGGACTTTACAATTTCCTCCTTTCGAACCTTTATTTTTAGCTCCCTTTAAGTTTTTGACCTTGAAGTGCTGTTTTTTATTAGCTTTAGCTTCTGGTCGTAGAAGGAGTGAGATTCATGCTTTCTCCATTGCAGATTCTTGTCTCAGATTTTCTGCAGATAATTCTACAGTTACTCTGTTGACAGATCCATCTTTCTTAGCCAAGAATCAGTTATCAGACAAAGGTTCTGGACCTATTGTTATTCCTGCTCTACCTAAATCATTAGGTAATCAGGATTTATGTCCAGTGCGTACACTTCAGAAATATATTTCTGTTTCGTCAACGCTCAGACCTTCTGGTTCTACTAGACTTTTCATTCCTATTAAGAAAGGTCTAAGTGATATTTCGACTAAGACTATTTCTACTTGGCTTTGTCAGACTGTTAAGATGGCTTACTAATCTTCATCTCCAGAAGCCTTGTCTCGTGTTCAAGTTCAGGCACATGAAATTAGAGCCTTGTCTTGCTCCTGGGCTATTTTCAATTCCTCCTCTATGTCGGAAATCATGTCAGCTGGTTATTGGAGGTCTGATAGTACCTTTTATAACCATTACCTTAGATCTATGCCCCTTCATAGTGACAGTTTGTTCTCGCTTGGACCTCTAGTTTCAGCTCAAAAAGTGGTTTTTCCTCCTAGTTGTCAATCTCAGGGGGATTCAGCTCTACTTTGAATTCTGCTTATCTAAATTTATAAAGGTAACGTATTTATTGTGATAAATTCTAAATTTTTAGTATTAAAATTTGTATTTGTTAAATAAATACTTACCTTTATAAATCAGAGGTCCCAACCCACCTCCCCTTCATCCCCCTTCTAATTTTTTGTTTTATGTCAAAGAATAGATGATACCGGATGTTGGTTTCTGAGCATGTCAGAGGTGGCGGGTCACGAAGGGTGCTTTTTTGTTTACATGGTTTTTTCCGATACAAGACTACAAGCAGGTGAATATCTAAATTTATAAAGGTAAGTATTTATTTAACAAATACAAACTTTAATACTAAAAATTTAGAATTTATCACAATAAATACGTTACCTTTATAAATTTAGATATTCACCTGCTTGCAGTCTTGTATCGGAAAAAAACCATGTAAACAAAAAAGCACCCTTCGTGACCCGCCACCTCTGACATGCTCAGAAACCAACATCCGGTATCATCTTTTCTTTTCCGCCGTTGTGGAGTGCAGTCACGTTTTTCTCGAGGAGGAAAAGAATTTTTTCTACTTGCTAATTTTGGCTAAGTATTGCATGGTAGTTTTTGTTATTACTTTATTACATTATTAAGCATTATGGCGAATGAAGGTGAAAATGTTAAATTACCTTTTATTGCTGTAGAGGGCGAGTACTGGGACTCTGTTGACTCTAGAAGTTTTGGTCCCATGGAATCTGACCCTTTTCTTTCTTATGGGAATGTCATGGATTCCCCAGGAATTCCTCCTACCCCGGTTACTTCGGTAGGTCAAATTAGAGCTACATCTACTATTACGCGACCTCCTGGTAGTCCGGTGGCTAGTTCTCGCCCTGAGAGTTTTCCTTCGGGTAATCGTAGGGAGACGTTTTATCGGTCTAGGTGGCCAGCTAGATTTCCTCATCCCATGTATTCTGTGCCACATTATCCCTACTCGACTCAACCTGTGTGGACAGGGCAAGGTTTTGTTAGTAAACCAAACTTAATTGAGTCCTCCAATAAGGACGAAATTAAATGTTTGGTTTCCTCTATTCAGAAACTGGAGGCTTCTCTTTCTTCAAAATTCAAGACAGTGGAACGTAGACTAAATTTGATTGAAAAAAGCAAATCAGCTACGTCCCCCACTGTTCCTGGGGCTGCTCTTGTCACCCCTCGGCCCGCTTTTGATAATAAAGCGGACGAGGAGGTTGACTCATTATCTTTGGCTCCCAGTAGTCAAGAGGCATCTTTTCTCAGTGATAATTGCCTATCTCCGGTTCCTTCAGTCGATGAAGTTGGGCTTTCTCAGGAGCAACTTCCGGTAGAGAATCTCACTCTGAAAGCTAAAGTGTACGCAATTCGTAGAGAATTGTCAGGTCCCGATTCTTTAGTTTCTCCTCCCAGGAGTTCTCACAAACCTTCTGATTTTCAGTCCTGCTCTGGTCTTGTGAGAGATTCTTCTAAGTCGTATGCTTCTTTTCCCGAGTCTAGTCATTTTAAATCTGCATTGGCTTCCATTAATTCTCATCTTGTCGACGATCAGATGTCCTCCAATAAGGCATCTAATTTAGTTAGACAAAATCTGGCTTTTAGTACATCTTCTTTCCCTGGTAAGGTTAGAATGAAGTATTTTGATATTCATGATGTTTCCTTGGGAAAATCTCAACCTGTTTTTGGTAAGACTTTTTCCAATCTTCTTGGTGCTAAGTCTTCTGAGGGGGTCAAGTTATCTCAGACTTCTTATTCTAGGTCGGAGAACAATCTTCGGGGTGTTGCCGCAGCTTTACAGTATGCGGAGCACTTTCTTGCTGCTGCAGGTGCCTCTCTTAAAGATAAGGGCGAAGAATTTGATGATGTTCGTTCTTTTCTTCTCCAAGTAGATAGATGTCTTTGCACTTCTCAGCTCTTGAATCTTGGCACTATTGCCAATTTTTCTTTAGCTAGGAGACAAGAGATTCTTCAAAAATCTAACGTCTCTGAGTTTCTTAAAGACAACCTACTTTTTTCTCCTCTTCATAAAGAGCAGTTATTTGGCATCTCTTTACGCAAATTACAAGAGGAATTACACAAAGAACCTCCTACTGTTAAAGTAGATGTACAACTCAACAATGGTAGTTCTAGGCGTGTTTCTTGTTCTTCTAAATCAGACTCTTCTAGAAGTAAGTTGCAAGGTGCTACTAAATCTGGCTCTTCTCTGCAAGGTTCAAATAATCTTAAGAGAAGTAATGAGCATCGTTCTTTCCCATCGGCTTCTGGATCTAATAATAAAAAACCCAAAGTAGCCAAGGGTAAGAAATCTCAGTTTTGATGCCTCTCCCCCCCCCCTCCTGTAGCACAATCCACTCTTTCCGAGGAAGTAGGTGTTCCCTTTCCTCATCTTCCTGTGGGAGGACGCCTCTCTCTTTTTCTTCCTCATTGGTCCCGTCTCATTTCGGACAAATGGGTTCTTTCTGTGCTACGGAGGGGTTTAGAGCTTCAATTTCGAGAACAGCCTCCTCTCTCTGCGGTTCCTCTGGAATTTTCTATGACCAGAGACCCGTGGAAAAATCTGTTGTTACAAGAGGAAGTGTCTCTACTTCTCCAAAAGAATGTATTGGAAGAAGTAAGTCCACCTCTAGGTTGGGGGTTCTACTCTCGTCTCTTTCTTGTACCCAAAAAGAATGGACAAATGAGACCTGTGTTGGACCTCTCTTTTCTGAATCAGTATCTGGTGATTCCACATTTCAAAATGGAGACCAACAGGTCGATCAGAACCTCTCTCCATACAGGGATGTGGACGTCTTCTTTAGATCTGACGGATGCTTATTTTCATGTCCCTATAGCTCCGGCTTATCGGAAGTTTCTTCGTCTGGTCTGGGAGGGCAAGGTATATGCCTTCAGGGCAATGCCTTTTGGCCTATCTACTGCTCCACTAGTGTTCACAAAAAATTTTCAAACAGTGGTTGCGTATCTACACTCCCAGTCCATTTTCATCCATACATATCTAGACGATTCTCTGATCAAGAATTTTTCTTTCAACCTTCTTCATCAACATACTCATCGAGTTATTCATCTTCTGTTGAAGCTGGGTTTCCTTATTTCTTGGGAAAAATCAGAGATAGTTCCCAGTCAGAGTTTCATTTTCCTAGGGGAACAATTTCGAACAGATCTTGGGATAGTTCTTCCTCCAGAGGAGAACTTTCTCAAGCTTCAGTATCTGTTGGATCAACTACTTTCAGCCAAACAGGCTTCAGCTCGCCAGTTTCTACAACTGATAGGTTTTCTGATTTCTCTGATGGACATAGTACCTTTAGGTCGTCTTCATATTCGCCCCATTCAGTGGTATCTTCTGGAATTTTGGGTACCAGCCTCACAACAGTGGGAAGCTGTTATTCCCATTCTTCCCAGATTGTATCCTCATCTTCTGTGGTGGTCAGTGAGAGAGAATGTTATGATAGGTTGCTCGCTAGACCCCCCAGTTCCTTCTATGACCCTGTTTACAGATGCTTCTCTGACAGGCTGGGGAGCTACCCTGGAAGGCAGAGAGGCATCAGGTATATGGTCCGGTCTCCAGTTGACAGAACACATCAATTTACTGGAGATGAGGGCTGTTCTTCTGGCATTGAAACACTTTTCCCAGGTTGTTCAGGGTCAATCTCTGATGATAGCCACAGACAATACAACAGTAGTGGCTTATCTGCAGAATCAGGGCGGCACACATTCTCAGTCTCTTTACCTTCTGTGCAAAGAAATTCTGTTGTTTTGCCGTTCCCTGGGAATTCGCTTGTCAGTCAAACATGTTCCTGGCAATCTGAATCTAGTAGCGGATGCTCTCTCAAGGTCACTGCATCCAGTGAATACAGAATGGGAGTTACATCCAGCAGTCTTTCAGGAGATCTGTCTCAAGTGGGATCGTCCTCATATAGACCTCTTTGCTACGCATCTGAATTGCAAACTGCCAACGTTTGTCTCTCCGATTCCAGACAACAAAGCTTTAGCAGTGGATGCAATGTCTTTCGATTGGAAGGGGATGTTTTCTTACATGTTTCCTCCTTTTCGCCTCCTTCCCAAGATTTTACACAAAATCAGGGTAGAAATTTGCAAGACCATTCTTATTGCTCCAGCATGGCCAAAACAATCTTGGTTTCCAGATCTTCTTCAACTGTGTTGTGCGAGACCAATTCTTCTTCCTCTCAGGAAAGATCTTTTGTCTCAATTCAAAGGCAGGAAAGTTCATCAGAATCTTTCCAACCTCCATCTACACGCATGGTTACTGTCAGGGAATCTCTCAGACAGGATGGCTTTTCTGACAGAGCAGCCAAACGTATCTCTAGTTCAGTCAGAAAATCTACAGGAGCAATTTATGACTCTAAGTGGAACATCTTCTGTTCTTGGTGTTGTTCAAAGGAAATTGATCCTCTCGCAGTTACTGTCCAACAGTTAGCTGAGTTTTTAGTCTATCTGTTTGAAGACAAAGGTTTCTCTCCCTCTACTATTAAGGGCTATCGTTCAGCTTTATCTAGAACTATAGCTTTGTCAGGAGGTCCTGATTTTGGGAAGAATGAGTTCTTGTCCCTCATGGTCAAGAATTTTTGTTTGGAACGACCTAGACAACGTAGGTTGGTTCCATCCTGGAATTTAGCTTTGGTTCTTAGGACTTTACAATTTCCTCCTTTCGAACCTTTATTTTTAGCTCCCTTTAAGTTTTTGACCTTGAAGTGCTGTTTTTTATTAGCTTTAGCTTCTGGTCGTAGAAGGAGTGAGATTCATGCTTTCTCCATTGCAGATTCTTGTCTCAGATTTTCTGCAGATAATTCTACAGTTACTCTGTTGACAGATCCATCTTTCTTAGCCAAGAATCAGTTATCAGACAAAGGTTCTGGACCTATTGTTATTCCTGCTCTACCTAAATCATTAGGTAATCAGGATTTATGTCCAGTGCGTACACTTCAGAAATATATTTCTGTTTCGTCAACGCTCAGACCTTCTGGTTCTACTAGACTTTTCATTCCTATTAAGAAAGGTCTAAGTGATATTTCGACTAAGACTATTTCTACTTGGCTTTGTCAGACTGTTAAGATGGCTTACTAATCTTCATCTCCAGAAGCCTTGTCTCGTGTTCAAGTTCAGGCACATGAAATTAGAGCCTTGTCTTGCTCCTGGGCTATTTTCAATTCCTCCTCTATGTCGGAAATCATGTCAGCTGGTTATTGGAGGTCTGATAGTACCTTTTATAACCATTACCTTAGATCTATGCCCCTTCATAGTGACAGTTTGTTCTCGCTTGGACCTCTAGTTTCAGCTCAAAAAGTGGTTTTTCCTCCTAGTTGTCAATCTCAGGGGGATTCAGCTCTACTTTGAATTCTGCTTATCTAAATTTATAAAGGTAACGTATTTATTGTGATAAATTCTAAATTTTTAGTATTAAAATTTGTATTTGTTAAATAAATACTTACCTTTATAAATCAGAGGTCCCAACCCACCTCCCCTTCATCCCCCTTCTAATTTTTTGTTTTATGTCAAAGAATAGATGATACCGGATGTTGGTTTCTGAGCATGTCAGAGGTGGCGGGTCACGAAGGGTGCTTTTTTGTTTACATGGTTTTTTCCGATACAAGACTACAAGCAGGTGAATATCTAAATTTATAAAGGTAAGTATTTATTTAACAAATACAAACTTTAATACTAAAAATTTAGAATTTATCACAATAAATACGTTACCTTTATAAATTTAGATATTCACCTGCTTGCAGTCTTGTATCGGAAAAAAACCATGTAAACAAAAAAGCACCCTTCGTGACCCGCCACCTCTGACATGCTCAGAAACCAACATCCGGTATCATCTTTTCTTTTCCGCCGTTGTGGAGTGCAGTCACGTTTTTCTCGAGGAGGAAAAGAATTTTTTCTACTTGCTAATTTTGGCTAAGTATTGCATGGTAGTTTTTGTTATTACTTTATTACATTATTAAGCATTATGGCGAATGAAGGTGAAAATGTTAAATTACCTTTTATTGCTGTAGAGGGCGAGTACTGGGACTCTGTTGACTCTAGAAGTTTTGGTCCCATGGAATCTGACCCTTTTCTTTCTTATGGGAATGTCATGGATTCCCCAGGAATTCCTCCTACCCCGGTTACTTCGGTAGGTCAAATTAGAGCTACATCTACTATTACGCGACCTCCTGGTAGTCCGGTGGCTAGTTCTCGCCCTGAGAGTTTTCCTTCGGGTAATCGTAGGGAGACGTTTTATCGGTCTAGGTGGCCAGCTAGATTTCCTCATCCCATGTATTCTGTGCCACATTATCCCTACTCGACTCAACCTGTGTGGACAGGGCAAGGTTTTGTTAGTAAACCAAACTTAATTGAGTCCTCCAATAAGGACGAAATTAAATGTTTGGTTTCCTCTATTCAGAAACTGGAGGCTTCTCTTTCTTCAAAATTCAAGACAGTGGAACGTAGACTAAATTTGATTGAAAAAAGCAAATCAGCTACGTCCCCCACTGTTCCTGGGGCTGCTCTTGTCACCCCTCGGCCCGCTTTTGATAATAAAGCGGACGAGGAGGTTGACTCATTATCTTTGGCTCCCAGTAGTCAAGAGGCATCTTTTCTCAGTGATAATTGCCTATCTCCGGATCCTTCAGTCGATGAAGTTGGGCTTTCTCAGGAGCAACTTCCGGTAGAGAATCTCACTCTGAAAGCTAAAGTGTACGCAATTCGTAGAGAATTGTCAGGTCCCGATTCTTTAGTTTCTCCTCCCAGGAGTTCTCACAAACCTTCTGATTTTCAGTCCTGCTCTGGTCTTGTGAGAGATTCTTCTAAGTCGTATGCTTCTTTTCCCGAGTCTAGTCATTTTAAATCTGCATTGGCTTCCATTAATTCTCATCTTGTCGACGATCAGATGTCCTCCAATAAGGCATCTAATTTAGTTAGACAAAATCTGGCTTTTAGTACATCTTCTTTCCCTGGTAAGGTTAGAATGAAGTATTTTGATATTCATGATGTTTCCTTGGGAAAATCTCAACCTGTTTTTGGTAAGACTTTTTCCAATCTTCTTGGTGCTAAGTCTTCTGAGGGGGTCAAGTTATCTCAGACTTCTTATTCTAGGTCGGAGAACAATCTTCGGGGTGTTGCCGCAGCTTTACAGTATGCGGAGCACTTTCTTGCTGCTGCAGGTGCCTCTCTTAAAGATAAGGGCGAAGAATTTGATGATGTTCGTTCTTTTCTTCTCCAAGTAGATAGATGTCTTTGCACTTCTCAGCTCTTGAATCTTGGCACTATTGCCAATTTTTCTTTAGCTAGGAGACAAGAGATTCTTCAAAAATCTAACGTCTCTGAGTTTCTTAAAGACAACCTACTTTTTTCTCCTCTTCATAAAGAGCAGTTATTTGGCATCTCTTTACGCAAATTACAAGAGGAATTACACAAAGAACCTCCTACTGTTAAAGTAGATGTACAACTCAACAATGGTAGTTCTAGGCGTGTTTCTTGTTCTTCTAAATCAGACTCTTCTAGAAGTAAGTTGCAAGGTGCTACTAAATCTGGCTCTTCTCTGCAAGGTTCAAATAATCTTAAGAGAAGTAATGAGCATCGTTCTTTCCCATCGGCTTCTGGATCTAATAATAAAAAACCCAAAGTAGCCAAGGGTAAGAAATCTCAGTTTTGATGCCTCTCCCCCCCTCCTGTAGCACAATCCACTCTTTCCGAGGAAGTAGGTGTTCCCTTTCCTCATCTTCCTGTGGGAGGACGCCTCTCTCTTTTTCTTCCTCATTGGTCCCGTCTCATTTCGGACAAATGGGTTCTTTCTGTGCTACGGAGGGGTTTAGAGCTTCAATTTCGAGAACAGCCTCCTCTCTCTGCGGTTCCTCTGGAATTTTCTATGACCAGAGACCCGTGGAAAAATCTGTTGTTACAAGAGGAAGTGTCTCTACTTCTCCAAAAGAATGTATTGGAAGAAGTAAGTCCACCTTTAGGTTGGGGGTTCTACTCTCGTCTCTTTCTTGTACCCAAAAAGAATGGACAAATGAGACCTGTGTTGGACCTCTCTTTTCTGAATCAGTATCTGGTGATTCCACATTTCAAAATGGAGACCAACAGGTCGATCAGAACCTCTCTCCATACAGGGATGTGGACGTCTTCTTTAGATCTGACGGATGCTTATTTTCATGTCCCTATAGCTCCGGCTTATCGGAAGTTTCTTCGTCTGGTCTGGGAGGGCAAGGTATATGCCTTCAGGGCAATGCCTTTTGGCCTATCTACTGCTCCACTAGTGTTCACAAAAATTTTTCAAACAGTGGTTGCGTATCTACACTCCCAGTCCATTTTCATCCATACATATCTAGACGATTCTCTGATCAAGAATTTTTCTTTCAACCTTCTTCATCAACATACTCATCGAGTTATTCATCTTCTGTTGAAGCTGGGTTTCCTTATTTCTTGGGAAAAATCAGAGATAGTTCCCAGTCAGAGTTTCATTTTCCTAGGGGAACAATTTCGAACAGATCTTGGGATAGTTCTTCCTCCAGAGGAGAACTTTCTCAAGCTTCAGTATCTGTTGGATCAACTACTTTCAGCCAAACAGGCTTCAGCTCGCCAGTTTCTACAACTGATAGGTTTTCTGATTTCTCTGATGGACATAGTACCTTTAGGTCGTCTTCATATTCGCCCCATTCAGTGGTATCTTCTGGAATTTTGGGTACCAGCCTCACAACAGTGGGAAGCTGTTATTCCCATTCTTCCCAGATTGTATCCTCATCTTCTGTGGTGGTCAGTGAGAGAGAATGTTATGATAGGTTGCTCGCTAGACCCCCCAGTTCCTTCTATGACCCTGTTTACAGATGCTTCTCTGACAGGCTGGGGAGCTACCCTGGAAGGCAGAGAGGCATCAGGTATATGGTCCGGTCTCCAGTTGACAGAACACATCAATTTACTGGAGATGAGGGCTGTTCTTCTGGCATTGAAACACTTTTCCCAGGTTGTTCAGGGTCAATCTCTGATGATAGCCACAGACAATACAACAGTAGTGGCTTATCTGCAGAATCAGGGCGGCACACATTCTCAGTCTCTTTACCTTCTGTGCAAAGAAATTCTGTTGTTTTGCCGTTCCCTGGGAATTCGCTTGTCAGTCAAACATGTTCCTGGCAATCTGAATCTAGTAGCGGATGCTCTCTCAAGGTCACTGCATCCAGTGAATACAGAATGGGAGTTACATCCAGCAGTCTTTCAGGAGATCTGTCTCAAGTGGGATCGTCCTCATATAGACCTCTTTGCTACGCATCTGAATTGCAAACTGCCAACGTTTGTCTCTCCGATTCCAGACAACAAAGCTTTAGCAGTGGATGCAATGTCTTTCGATTGGAAGGGGATGTTTTCTTACATGTTTCCTCCTTTTCGCCTCCTTCCCAAGATTTTACACAAAATCAGGGTAGAAATTTGCAAGACCATTCTTATTGCTCCAGCATGGCCAAAACAATCTTGGTTTCCAGATCTTCTTCAACTGTGTTGTGCGAGACCAATTCTTCTTCCTCTCAGGAAAGATCTTTTGTCTCAATTCAAAGGCAGGAAAGTTCATCAGAATCTTTCCAACCTCCATCTACACGCATGGTTACTGTCAGGGAATCTCTCAGACAGGATGGCTTTTCTGACAGAGCAGCCAAACGTATCTCTAGTTCAGTCAGAAAATCTACAGGAGCAATTTATGACTCTAAGTGGAACATCTTCTGTTCTTGGTGTTGTTCAAAGGAAATTGATCCTCTCGCAGTTACTGTCCAACAGTTAGCTGAGTTTTTAGTCTATCTGTTTGAAGACAAAGGTTTCTCTCCCTCTACTATTAAGGGCTATCGTTCAGCTTTATCTAGAACTATAGTTTTGTCAGGAGGTCCTGATTTTGGGAAGAATGAGTTCTTGTCCCTCATGGTCAAGAATTTTTGTTTGGAACGACCTAGACAACGTAGGTTGGTTCCATCCTGGAATTTAGCTTTGGTTCTTAGGACTTTACAATTTCCTCCTTTCGAACCTTTATTTTTAGCTCCCTTTAAGTTTTTGACCTTGAAGTGCTGTTTTTTATTAGCTTTAGCTTCTGGTCGTAGAAGGAGTGAGATTCATGCTTTCTCCATTGCAGATTCTTGTCTCAGATTTTCTGCAGATAATTCTTCAGTTACTCTGTTGACAGATCCATCTTTCTTAGCCAAGAATCAGTTATCAGACAAAGGTTCTGGACCTATTGTTATTCCTGCTCTACCTAAATCATTAGGTAATCAGAATTTATGTCCAGTGCGTACACTTCAGAAATATATTTCTGTTTCGTCAACGCTCAGACCTTCTGTTTCTACTAGACTTTTCATTCCTATTAAGAAAGGTCTAAGTGATATTTCGGCTAAGACTATTTCTACTTGGCTTTGTCATACTGTTAAGATGGCTTACCAATCTTCATCTCCAGAAGCCTTGTCTCGTGTTCAAGTTCAGGCACATGAAATTAGAGCCTTGTCTTGCTCCTGGGCTATTTTCAATTCCTCCTCTATGTCGGAAATCATGTCAGCTGGTTATTGGAGGTCTGATAGTACCTTTTATAACCATTACCTTAGATCTATGCCCCTTCATAGTGACAGTTTGTTCTCGCTTGGACCTCTAGTTTCAGCTCAAAAAGTGGTTTTTCCTCCTAGTTGCCAATCTCAGGGGGATTCAGCTCTACTTTGAATTCTGCTTATCTAAATTTATAAAGGTAACGTATTTATTGTGATAAATTCTAAATTTTTAGTATTAAAATTTGTATTTGTTAAATAAATACTTACCTTTATAAATCAGAGGTCCCAACCCACCTCCCCTTCATCCCCCTTCTAATTTTTTGTTTTATGTCAAAGAATAGATGATACCGGATGTTGGTTTCTGAGCATGTCAGAGGTGGCGGGTCACGAAGGGTGCTTTTTTGTTTACATGGTTTTTTTCCGATACAAGACTGCAAGCAGGTGAATATCTAAATTTATAAAGGTAAGTATTTATTTAACAAATACAAATTTTAATACTAAAAATTTAGATTTTACTTTTACTTTTATTTCTGGATTTCGATCCCGATGTAAATTATTCACCCGTTGTATTTGACCACGCCCACTTTATCTTTTAGCCAATCACTTTAATGACAGTTTCTATTGTCTAATTTGCTATATAAAGCCATGCAGCTTACTATTCGTCGAAGCGAGACAGCTGGCCTTGCTAGCTACACTTTTCCTTCCATTATTCCTATTTTAGAATTACGTTTTGTTCGTTTACTTTGTCCCTTTTTACTCACTAAATTATTATATTACCTTTAGGTTGGGAGATTTCTTGATAGATTCTAGGCTAGGCTTTTGGAGTGTGTATTTGTCACATTCATACTGGTAATAAATTTGTAGAGTGTTATTTATCTTATTTTCATTTCTATTTGAATCTATTTCAAGTTTAAAATCAGTGTAGTTGGGTCGTTTCGGAGTCGCCACTATCAAAATAAAATAAAACAACCACAACGCGAAGTACAGACTATACGAACGCCAGACCTGCTACAAGTATATGTGGTGTGAAATTCAAAGAATGCAATGAAAATGAGAAATGTGTTGAAAGAGACAAATATCAAACAATCGGGCAAGAACCATACCTGTAGCATAATAACAAATGGCCAGTGAATAAATGTGCCAAGTGCATGACAAAAAGCCTTTTCTGCATAATTATTACTAAATTGCATTGGCGCCAAATTGCATGTTATGCATGGGTGTTGCTAAAACGCGGAACGGAAAATGAAACGGAAGACGGAACGGAAAACGGATTGATTGATTTGCTGTTTTCCGATACACTCAACAATTTTTCATTTATCTGGTGACACCCAGTTTTTATTGGTGGAAGAGAGAATCCAGATACAATGTACCTGGGAAGAGACCACTGACCTTCCGAAAGTAAGTTACATGTAACTGGGAAACTTTCTCACTTACCGACCAGAGGTGAGAGGCCGTGTGCGTTTGAGCGCGATGCTCTAACCACTCGGCCACGGAGGAAAATATTGTAATACAGGTGCAATAATGTTATGAGGAGGTCAGCATTTTGCAAAATTAAAGGTTTATCATGAACAAGGGAAGCAGAAATTACAGAGAGAGAGAGAGCGGTAAGTCATCCACGGAATCCACCGAAAATCGGAAGAAAATACTTTATTATGATTAAAATCTAAATTGTGGGAATTTATTTATTCATAACGAATTTTCTATTTTCGGTGCTGTTAATCTTCTGAATGGGAATTGTTTGAAGTGCGCTTTTAGCTGTTGAAAGGATGATCATATACCTATTTAGAAATACAATTACCGCTGCATAGAATGTGTCTTTATCAATAGAAACCACGTATGAACTTACCCTATGTTTCCCAAACATACAATATCATTAAACTGAATGTCCGATAACAACTGAATAGCCGATAACGCGTTTACCCGTGAGACTGGTGCATGTAATTCCCAATAGTGTAATTTTTGGGAGTTGAACTATGTTCAATCTCCCTGGGTCATCACGCACTTTTCTGCGCAGTAATTTGTATTGATTTGTATAGTGGTCGTCAGCGGGGGTTCTGTGTCAGCTGATTTACTCCTAGGTAAATCAACATAAACTTTTATAAACATCCGCCATTAAATAATCCATGTAACTTTTCTGAATTAATCTAATTTTGATAATTGACATGTAAATAAATGCAATGATATTGTATTCAAATCAATTTGAATACAAGATTTCGATCAAATTGATACTGATCGACATAGAAAAATAAAAGATAAGGTTGAAAATTGTCGTTTGTAGCACAGCGTCACCTATAAACATTGATAGGGAAACGAACGACAACTGCACACAAAGCCCTATTGACACCGTGGCGCGAAATATGGTGCGAAACCTCAGAAAATTTACAAGAAATAACTCTACAACATTGTGTATGTGTATATATTTGGGGTTTTTTTAATGAGATATAAAAAAAATGCTTGATGTTACATGTAGATTGAATTAAAACACGTCATTCCCAGTCAACAACTTTCGATTGGGATCGGAATACGAAATAAATTTTTTTATATCCGGTGGCAAAGTGAAACTGCTTCATGCTTCAAGTTATTGAATTACGTAGTAATTGCACGTTACACATTAGAGAACTGTTCCTTTTAATAAAGAAAGTCACAAAATAGATACAAAATGAGTGTACCTTATTCATTACTGTTACCGAGCTTTCGTCGACTATAATCTCGAAATGGCGTGTTTCGCTGCGCTTGATGATCTGACGGTAAGGTCCACATTTTCTACGTGAGTAGTGTGATATTTGTTTATGAATTTTTTGCGCATACATGGTATGTCTCGGCTAGGAATAATGGAAACTTTCTCACCTATGTATGTAAAGACATATTAATCTCTATTTTTAAAAATGTAGAACACTTTTATCAAATGACAATGTTTGAAAACGCTTAGAGCCCCGATGTCAGAAATTCCTTTTCCAAGACATCAATATGTCAAATTCATTATCCTTTTTGAATAGTATGTACCATATTTTGTACCAGTTATCCATTTTGAATCCCCTATTACAATGGGATTTTGCTGCACTCTGTAATGTTTGAGTGGATGTCATGAGTGTGTGTCAAACAGAAATTTTAAGAGCATGGGATAAGGTGCTGCCATGTATTACTTCACTATCAAAGTTTAACCCAGTTGCCACAATGTTGAATTTATGCTGCAAAAAGGATTGGAAATTGCTCTGGTCAAAACACATTGTTTATTTGTCTACAGATGAAAGAGACATGAGGATTATCCTTCACAAACTGAAAAAAAAAGTTATGGATCTTGTACATGTATAGTTTATTAATCACTATAGATTTCCAGCATCACAAGTCTGATTCCACTATATGCTTTCCATACTGTCAGGTTCATTCACCCCCTGTTTGAGCCACAGTATAATATCCCAAATACCTTGGCAATAAATAACATTATTTGACTAGTGTTTCATTTTTAGCGGAGTTGCCATGAAGTCGAACTCGGCTTATGATCTGATGAAGTGCCTTTGGGCGGGCAGGCGGGCACGCATCAACATTTCATTTCCGCACCATAGCTCTTGAGCAAATTATAGGATCTCATTCAAACTTAGATGGATTGTCACCCTCAGTAAGATGAGGAAGCCTATCGATTCTGGGGTCACTAGGTCAAAGGTCAAGGTCACTGGCTATAAATAGACTGAAATTTGGAGAAAATTTTGTTTTCTGCACTATAATTTTTTAACAAATTATAGGATCTCAATTAAACTTAGATGGATTATCGCCCTTGATGAGACAAAGAAGCCTATTGATTTTGGTCAAGGGTTAAAGTTCAAAGTCACAAAGGATTTAAGTCGGCTGAAATTTATGTACGCAAAATTTTGCTCCCTGCTTGATAATTCTTGAAAACTTTTCTGCCGGTTCCCTCTATGTCCATTCCTTGCGCAACTCGGCTTGTGCATTTCCGATGCCCGACATTTTTAAATTTTTTTGCATTTCATTTATTTTGAGTTATTATACAATTATTTACCATTCCATTGATCCTCTACAGGACTGTAGTATACTCGGGTGACAGTTTAGCATATTGGACTACCTTTTCAAGTAATGAATCCTTAGAATTAGCTATAACTAGGATTAAACTTGAATGTATATATACAGGGGAAAAACTTCTTCATAACTGCAAGGCATTGATAACCATATTGATTTGAATGTTTGGGCCATAATATGTGGTCACATTTTTCATGAGAATATAAAGGGGTGAAATTCTAGAAAACAACAACACGACTTCAGTTACTCGAGGAGCGTTGTGGCCCATGGGCCTTCCATTATCCATGTTTGCTGTTGTAACGCTTTGAAAAACAACAACAGTTGATTTGTGTCTAAAATCATGATAATATTCAGTCATTTATCCCCCTACCCTTCCAATACTATCTTTTCTAACTGAATTTCCACAATGTTCAACTCCCACGAGTACTTTAAGTACTTTGATTATACGAGGTAATCATAAGATAGCAAAAACATGATTGTGTAACATCAGCTGTACCAGTGCACCTACATTTGTACATCTTGCATTTCTATTTTTAGATGTTGTAATGCGATAATGAATTAGAACAATGAATGAATGAAGAGGATAAGAAATATGTTATTCGAATTTTATACAGCTGTATGTATCGCCAATGTAAATTTCTTGAAACCACAGCAAGGTTGTTTTTATTTCTCATCTGCTATATTTCAGTGATAAAATTTAATTAATGTTTATCTTTTAATTAATGTTTATCTTTTAATTAATGTTTATCTTTTAATTAATGTTTATCTTTTAAATGCTAAATCAATTCGAAAAAGAGACATTAGAATTGAAATTCCAATCTCGGCATAAATCCTACGGTTTTATATAGATCCGTTCTCATGTACAAATGTTCCATTCTCCATACTACCCATAGTCCTCTGCGTCTCCTCACACAGAGAGCAAACGACCTCTGGCTGCATGAAGTTTGTTCCATTCTCGTCAAGAATTATTCAGACCTCAACAAGAAACGTTCCATTCTTTTCAATAATCATAGAAATCGCCCAGCGTTCCGTTCTTGTGGTAACCTCTCAACATCCGGGAAAATATCTCCAACGAGACGTGTTTATTTACACAGAAAAACATTTTAATCTGTATGAAGCATAAATAGATCAGAAAACAGACAGCCTATATACTGTCCACAAGTACAAGGTCATAATGCAACGATAATAAGGAAATTGTAACAAACATTTACTTAACACACGAAGTGCGTGGGGTTCGAAAAAATTCGTACTATTGAAAAGAACAAAAAGATACATATTTGTCAAACCTGTATTGACGATCTGATCCGGATTTCGATAATTTCGAACTAAGTGTAACAAACATAAGAGGCCCATGGCCACATCGCTCACATGAATAACTCTGGGCCTGCCGTTGTTCATTTGTTGTGAAATTCAAATGTTTTTTTTTTGATAATTTTTATTCCAATGAAGAATTTTGACCCCATATTATGGCCCCAACTTAGCCTCAAAGGATCACAACATACCTGAAAATGAATTCACATAACACAGAGATGCCTCACCACCAATATGACTATCATGACCTTGCTGTTCTGATCTGATCTGGATAAGACCAAGGTCACAAGGTCAGATATCATGGTATGATAAGAAAGACCTTGCCATAAGACATCTACATACAAAACATGAAAGCTCTATCTTAAATAATTCAAGAGATGTCAAATAGGTCAGATTATTATCAAAAGTAGGTCAGACTTCCAGGTCAAGGTTTCTAGACCAACACCAAAGTATAGCAAGGTCTTGCCCTCACAAAGGTATATACAAAATATGAAAGCCCGACTTTAAATAGTTTCAGATATACTTAATAGATTATGTTTTCTTAAAAGTAGGTCAAACACCGAGTTCAATTTTACAAGGTCAAAGGACATGGTATGAAATGAAAGATAATGTCATATGAAATTTATACGCAAGATATGAAAGATCTATCTTAAATTGTACAGGACATATTGAATAGGTCAATTTTGTATCAAAAGTAAACCAAACGTCCAGGTCAAGGTACAATATCACATATTATCGCATCACATGAAAGGTATTGCCGTAAAGAATGTATATAGAAAGTACGAAAACCCTAGGTTAAATAGTTCAAGAGATATTTTCATAGATTTCCCCTATACATGTATATATCAGCATCTCCTATTGTGGCGCCACCCTACCCCCGGGGACCATGATTTGAACAAACTTCAATTTTCTATATGTCAGGAAACTCTCATGTAAATTTCAACTTTTCTGATCCAGTGGTTATTGAGAAGAAAATTGTTAAAAATGTTCCCAAATATATCTGAATGTAAATCTTTGATCCTCTATTGTGACCTCATCCTACCCTCGGGGACCATCTCTCTCTCTCTCTCTCTCTCTCTCTCTCTCTCTCTCTCTCTCTCTGGATACTGTTAGTGATTGTTATCACATCAGTGCCGCTATGGTATCCCTCCATGTCAAACGGTCTTTGGCTATATTTTCGGCCTCCTGATATGTTAGGCCCGCAGTTGTAAAGTTTCTTGCCAGCGTGTCTCGCCATCTCTCCCGCTCGGGGACCATGATTTGCATAAACTTGGATCTACTCTATGTCAGGAAGCTTTCATGTAAATTTCCACTTTTCTGACCCAGTGGTTCTTGAGAAGAGTTTTAAAGACTTTTCCTATTTATTCGCATGTAAAAATTTGATCCCTTATTGTGGCCTCACCCCACCCCTGGGGGCAATGATTTAAAAAATAACTTGAATTAAAACTATGTCAGGAAGCTTTCATGTAAATTTCAACTTCTCTGGCATAGTGTTTTTGATCCGTTTCGACCTCTCATGCAGGAGTTTGCTCCTCTATTTGAAAAATAAATGTTATATGGAGGGTCCATAATTTGTCAGGCGAACTCCTTCTGCAATTTTCTAGTGAGGGCCTTCTTGCTTTACATAGTGTTGATTTGTCATTGAAGATGTGCATGTGGCAAGGGTTTTGATTTCTATTAATTTTCGAGAAACTTCTTGAACTTGGGCCGTTTTAAGGAAATATTACATAGGTTTGTATCTCCAACTCCTTCCACAGTTTTCAAGTGAAAACCTTCTTATTTTACAGAGTGTTTGTATGGGCATTTAAGGCGTGAATATGACAAGGAATTTAATTTTCTTTAATATTTGAGAAAATTACAGGCTGTTGAACTTAGTCTGTTTTGAGGAGCAAGAAGCCCACAGGCCTTATCGGTCACCTGAGTACTAGTTCAAAGTATCACTTGTCCCAAGAGCTATGAAATCTAGAAAAAAATATCCTATTCTGAACATCTAAGCTAAATTCTGATCTTCGGCAACAGTATAAAACAAGATGTGTTCTTAAAACAGCTTCAATGCCCTCAAAAGTGTATACACTGATAAAAGGCTTTACGTAATATAATATATGTACTAACATTAAACGATATGACTCATGTGGACCCATCCTAGAGTCAAAACTCTGGGGTTGCAAAATTCACCATTGTTTGTACATTCTTTTCTGCTATTCCTAAATATGCATTTAGATTTTATATGGCATCATAAAACTTCAAGAAGTCCTTCAAATCATTATAATAATTTTGGCACCACCCTGAAACCAAAGCCTTACCTTACCCCTAGAATCAGGAAATTTACAATTTTGGTAACGGGTTACCTACTTCTTCTAAATATCCATTTAGTTTCAATTTAGTATCAATGACATTAAAACATGGATCATTATATGTTTGGACATACACATTATATCATAGACCTAATGCTCTACATCTATGATTGTATATACCAAGTTTCGCCCTACCCTGGAGTCAGAACCTCTACCCTGGGGGT
Organism: Ostrea edulis; assembly: GCF_947568905.1. NCBI lineage: Eukaryota > Metazoa > Mollusca > Bivalvia > Ostreida > Ostreidae > Ostrea > Ostrea edulis. The sequence goes on along the minus strand of NC_079169.1, from coordinate 64,359,625 downwards.
CCTGAAAGTTACAATTTTGGTAGAGGCCTTCCTGATCTATATCATTATGCATTTCATTGTTCTTAAAGATATGCAGTTGTAGAGAATAATATTTTTGAAAAAAATTGTAAATTTTGGGCAGTTTTGCCCCATCCCTAAGGCCCCAGGGGTGCAGGAATCCTGAAATTTACAATTTATGTCCCCTTGTCCTAAAGATGCTTCATACCAAATTTGAAAAGAATTGGAATGATACATGTAATTATCAAGAAGTTATTCTATTGTTCACACATTTAATAACTGACCATTTTGGCTCCACCCTGATACAAAAACCCCTACCCCTGGATCATCAAATTTACACTTTTGGTAAAGGACTACATGCTCTATTTAAATATTTATTTATTGTCAATTTAGTATCAATAGCACTAAAGAAGATGTTATTTGTTTTACATATAAACACTATATACCAAGTTTGGCCCCTCCCTGGGAATCATGAAATTCACAATTTTAGTAGAGGCCTTCCTGCTCTAAATCATTATGCATTTAATTTTTGATAAAGATATGCAGGTGTAGAGAAGATTTAGGAATATTGGTCAATTTTTGGCAGGTTTTTTTTTTGCCCCATCCCTAAAGCTCTGAGGGTGCAAAAGTCCTCAAATTTATGATTTATGTCCCCCTTGTCCCCAAAATGCTTCATATCAAAAAAGAATTGGAATGGTAGTTATCAAGAAGTTAAAAAATTCTATTGCTCACACATTTGATAACTTACCATTTTGGCCCCACCCTTATACCAAAACCCCTACTCCTGGGATCATCAAATTTACAATTTTGGTAAAGGACTACCTGCTCTTTCTAAATATTCATTTACATTTTATTTAGTATCCAGGACACTAAAGAAGATGTTATTTAAGTGTTTTAACATAAACACTATATACCAATTTTTGTCCTGTCCTGGGATCAGAACTACTACCCCGGGGATCATGAATTTACAATTTTGGTAGAGGCCTTCACTATGCATTTAGTTTCTCTTACACATGTGCGGTTGTAGAGAAGAATATTTATGAACATTGATTAATTTATGACAGTTTTTGCCCCTTCCCTAAGGCTCCAGGGGTGTAGCAGTCTTGAAATTTACAATTTATGTCCCTCTTGTCTCAAAGATGCTTCATACCAAATTTGAAAAGAATTGGAATAGTATTTATCGAGAAGTGAACAATGTTCAATTGTTAACACACGATGACGGACGACAACCAATTGCAATATGTCACCTGAATTTACTCAAATGACCTAAAATTACATATATAGAAAGTATAATATACATATACATTTTGTATTATGATTTGTCTCTATCTCCTCCCACAGTTTTCTTATTTTATGGTATGGGTATGCAAGATGTGCATGTGGCAAGGAATTAAGAAATGAAACTTTATTTATTTATTATTAATTCTTTATTTGATGTATGCTTAGCGCATTGATGAAAAACTTTTCCGTCCAATTTTTCGTTTGATACATGCATCAAGTAAAGAATTATAACTTTTATTTCTTATCATTTAATTATGTTTTTAAAATAGAAAAACAAATAGTTTCTCAAATCAAAAAGCTTGAATTAACGTTTTTGAAATGGCGCGTAGGAATACCTATACGTAATTAATGAAAACAATAACAAAACTGCCTGTGCGTTCAGGTCAGGTAGAGTTACTGTACAGAATTACATGTTAATTGATTATACACCAAATTAAAGGTACAATGGTTAAAAGATGAATTAGATTTAAAGGAGGAGAACAAGAGGTGACTGGATGTATGCTGCAATGCATTCGAGGAGACATTGAATACTGGTTGTATCGAATGCGACTCGGCTCCATTTTAATATCAAGTAGGCCTTAAAAGCTCAACACCTCTTCATCTAAATTGCCCCCGTTGACTTAGCCCCATATAACGCAGTTCAAAGTTGCTGCTTGTTCCATCATGTTATCGAGCTTGTAAAGCAAAAGATACATACGGAACTCGTGTAGTCTGTCTACTTCTACCAGTCAGTGTCCTACGTCATCAAGTTGACTATTCTGACAGGTCATCACTAGGCCTATGTGTGTTGTTTCTTTAAATTAATTTGTATTTCAAATTATTGTTTATTTGCAGGTCTATTCATCAACGAATTGTTTGTAGTAAGCTAAGCAATAAACTATTGTTTATTTGCTGATCTAGTCTTTAACGAAATTTTTGTAGAAAGCTGCCCCAGCCAATTGATTTTGTATATTTGGTTTATTACGTCATTTGGCTTCACGATGATAATAAATGAGATATGAACAAAAGCTGTTTTGTTATTTTATTTCATAGTTAAATTGAATAGTCAGTACCAAATACTGAGCTGCGGAATTCCAGAGCTTTTTCTCTTATGGGTATTCTTGGGTTTAAATAATACAACATTCTGCATCTTTTGCAGAATTCATTTATAAAGTTTTTGATGGAAATTACACGACTTAACAGAATATAACAGAAAAATACAATGATATAAGTCCTCCGACACACACGAAAAGTGACCAAACACTCGTCTCTTTATGGGTTTCACAAGTAAACGGTGGCTCATACTGATTACATGTACCTTCGATCCATGAAAAAATTATAATTTACCGATCGGTTCTAGGGTGTAATATGATGCTTTCTTTAGCGGATATTTGTTTATTCTCTTAAACCAATATTGGTACATGGAGATACAATAGTAACATACATGTATGTAGATTAATAAATAAAACTAGTCAGAGGTACAATATATAAAAAAGAGACATGACAAAAAGTAATTCTAACTCTAGAAATCAAGGAGGACAGGACGCATAAAATATTTCGAAATAAAAAGTTTTTATGAGTTTCACAATTAACCAGTGGCTATTCACTAATCACCTTCGGTCCACGAAAATATCTCTCAACTGATTCGATACGCAAGAGCTTGTTCTGCGTATGGTCAGCTTTTAAATCGAGGCAAGCTATTGACAAACAAGTTGATGGTACAGGGGTTTCAATAGTCTCGATTGAAATCAGCACTTCGCAAATTCTATGGTCGTTATAACGATCTAGTTCGTCAATACAACCTATCATTGGGTCAAATGCTGTCTGGCCTATTTCATACCGATTGTTAGGCCGTTCTTGGCACACTGATTTTGACTACGACGGATAACTCCATTTACCTGATCAGGATGTAGGGCTCACGGCGGGTGTGACCGGTCGACAGGGGATGCTTACTCCTCCTAGGCACCTGATCCCACCTCTGGTGTGTCCAGGGGTCCGTGTTTGCCCCACTCTCTATTTTGCATTGCTTATAGGAGTTATGATATTGATTAATGTTCGTTATCGTCACCTTTCATCTATAATATTTACCGATAGGTTGTATAGTGTGATGCTTCCTTTGACTGGATATTTGTCGAAGACAGAGATATTCAAAAGAAAGAGTTACACTTCCAGTCACTCCACCCAAAAATAATGTGAAAGCAGATCACAGGTACATGTAAATAGAATTGTTTTTAATTCATTAGCAGCAATAAAAAATTTATAGGGGCCAGTAAAATACCAATACTTTCCTCACGCGATTATCATCATACTATTCATGTTTTCAATACATGTTTTTAAAGATTCCGAAACGGTACCAGAAGTGAGTACGACCAATACAATACTGCGTGACCCCTAAGTGAATACCGTTCTCTGGATTTATAAATTGCAAATGTTGCATACATCTTTTTTGGGGATTCCATTTTTGCGACTGCGTCCACGACCACGTGACTGGACGTTCATCAACCGCCCCCTTCCAGTACTCAGCAAACCTGGAATATTCAACTTGTCAGTAAAAAATAATTCTACTCGGACACCAAGGGTAACATAAACGGAGTTTCTTCCTCTGTGATTATAAAGAAACAACAAAGGATTATCGAAAAGGTCAAGTTGATAAAGGTCATGATTCCTGCAGAATATATCCTGCTTTGACCCCTCATTTGTCACCACCAATGTCGCATAGTGATTGTAGTAGTGACAATAAAAATCTGCAAAATACAAGTTTTTCGATTCGTTCAGAAGAACGCCAGCGTCTACAAACAGACGTTTGTTTCCAAAGTAAGAGAAATATGGCGGTCGTTTGCTCTTGCGATCAATTCCACAACTGAAGAAGAGACCTTTAATGTTTCCGTTAATGGCGGACCTCTTATCGCCATTGAAGTCTTTCATGTAAGGGATCATGAAGCCTCTTTTCTTTTCAAATATATCCTTCCAGTAATGCTCGGGTTTGTCCCGCCACATCTGAGGTAGAAAGGCATATCTGTCGTCTGTTTCTTCTGCAAAATCTACACACCTCTCGTACAGATCATAGATTTCATCTGCTGTTAGATCTAAAATATTGAATTTACATGATGGTCTGGCATCAAGTAGTTGATCTAGGTATATTTCAACAATATAGCAATAAATCAAGGAAATTGATAGTGTGGACACAATATTTCCTCAACAGAAATTAAAATGAAACTTACAATTAGGCATGACAGGGTCTCCAAATTCTAAAAATATACATGTACAACCTGTAGATGGAATAAAAATTAATTTAGCTTGTGTTCAGAATAAATATCAGAGAATATATAAGTAAACTATTTATTTTTTATTCAAATCTACACGAGAAATAAAATGAATATAAATTTTACAATCGTGTAGTAGTGGGCTTGTCTAAGAAAAACTAAACATTTTCTGTGCTACATGTTTAATGTGAGGCAGTCACATGATCAAATCCAGTGAAGCCCAAAGGGCTTGACAGTATAAATTTGATTACGTATTGCACCTCATATCCCAATAAAGTTTTTAAATTGGTCGAGATTTTAAGCTTCGTCCTAACCTTTATCATTTTGTGTGCTACATGTTTAAAGTGAAGCGATGATATTATAAATTCCAGTGAAGCCCAAAGGGCTTGATAGTAAATCTGATTACGTATTGCACTTCATATCCCTTTGAAGTTTTCAAATTGGTCTATATTTTAAGCTCCGTCCCAAAATTTACCATTGTCAAAGTTGAAAGAGTCTTGGGGGATTGATTTACATATCCATTAAAGCACCACAATAGTTCCTGATATACTCGATAGGTTAAAGTGTATATGTTTTCTTAAAAGTATGTCAAATTCTGAGCTGGAGGTCACAAGGTAAAATATCTTGCCATAAGAAATCTATATACAAGATATAAAACATCTACCTAAAATAGTTCAGGACATATTGAATAAGTCAGATTTTTTAAAATTAAAAGAAGGTCAAACTTTCAGGTCAAAGTCATAAGACCACACACCATTGCATCACATGAAAGGTAACTCACTTGAGCTTTCAGCTCAGGTAAGCTAAACAGGGAGATTTTTTTAAAAATTGAAGGATTTCGAACGGTACGCAGACTAGGGTTACCGAATTCTGGTGCTGAGCGGTTATCATTGAAAAAATACTACTGACCTAACTTTCCTTTGTACCTTAGCCCTATGTTTTTCATGATCGACGTGCCTGCTTCGAACCGCGGCGTCTATCACTCTGCGACGTTTGACTCCTACAATCTTATTCTTTTCAGAACGTTGTTTACATCACCAAAAATCGTTTTTGAACAAATAGGTTAAGGAGGTATGCTACACCAGAGAAATTTGTTGTGGATGAAAAGTGGAGGATATGTACAACAATATTTTGAAGTTGAAAATTTTCAAATTTACTTTATTTTGTCAAAAAATACAGTTTTAGTAGAAGGTAATCTGAAAAAAATTTAAAACCCCGCTGGACTCGAACCAGCGACCTACTGAGCTACTCGGCTATGTATTTATATGGAAAAGGAAAAGTCAAATATTGCTGATATCGATTTTTTCATCCATATTTTTAAAGGAAGTCAGCCATTATGACGATGTAGAGTACGACCTTAAACACGTTTACCTACGTAAACGTACGCGGATAGATACACCTCAATACACAAAATCATATTCAATCACAAAATACGAAATATTTAATATTTCCTGAAAAGTTGCAAGTACGTCATCCTATTCGGATTTCATGATATCCTGGGTGTTGGGGGTAGCCTTGACAGAGCAATAATACTAATGCAACAGATGTGTATTGTAAAACAGATTTTTAAATGTGAATTGACATACACACCTCCTCTACATAAATAAAGAAACCCTTCCTCTACACAGATAAGGAAGACAATCAATGCAGTGATACATTTTCAACGGTGACTCAATCTTCTCCAAACTGCAATGCCTTGTGAACATTTAAGGACGTCGTAGCGGCCCGTAATTCATAATGCTTACTTCCTTGCCATGGTATGACAGGACGTTATTGACCAAAACTGGCTGTGCTTCATAAGTAATATCTTTGGCTGTAGGTATTTGACGAATTATGTTTAATACAGCGTGATACAAAACGATACAAATGTTGCATGAATGGGATATCATTTTCTCAGGTACAGCAAAACACATCGAGTAATATGCATGTAACTTCAGATGGTATATCATATAACAAATATATTTAAAAACGTAACAGACTGCGCCTGTGTTTATATCTCTACATTCCCCTAAATCGTCAACAAAGAGTATATTTAGTAGTTCCAAAACTCTCTCTCTCTCTCTCTCTCTCTCTCTCTCTCTCTCTCCATGTAGTGTCCATTTTTAATAACTGGCCTTTTTTGTGCGCCACCTTTTTGATATCATTAGTGTTTTGTATATTGACTGTGATCAATTTGTGTAATTTACATGTTTATTTGCTCATTTACAAACCTAGTCATTAGTAAACGGTTGTTTGTATTAAGTTGTCCCAGGCAATTTTGAATATTTTGGTCTACCTATTACGTCATTTGTTTGAAATTGGTTTATTACGTCATTTGTTTGATCATGATAATAAATGACATGTTCACTTAAACTGTTGTGCTATTTCATTAGACACTTCAATGATTATCTAGTAACAAAAACTGAGCTACGGAATGCCAGAGTCTTTGCTCTGGCATACAGTGAAACTTCTCCAAACCGGCCCCTCAGAAAACCGGTTCTCCCTGAAAATCGGCCGATTTTCGAAGTTCCGGCAGAAATCTTAACATTTCCTTACAAAGAAAGTCTGACAAAACCGGACACCCCTGAAAACCGGACATCGGCCCCTTTGTAAAGTACATGTACACTGTATATGGGTTTTTCTAGTTCAAAATTGCGGAATATAAATGAAAATTTTCAGTCGGTGTGCATGTCATTGTATGCACCGACATTCAGTCTAAATCTAACATTGCATAGTGTTGCTGTTGTAAACACATCAAATGTGTTTGAATATCCATGTATCTGGTCTAACATTAAATAGTGACCCCGTTAAAAAAACGACCCCAGGGGTCATTTCTTAACGTTACAAGTTGACCCCGATCAAATTCTGATCAAACGCGGTCGTTGAAAATGGACCAAGGTGGAATTTTGATCAGTAATGTGGTCATTTTTAACAGCTACTTAAATGTTACATATACATAATGTAATTGTTTGAAATGGATTGTCAGAGAGAGAGAGAGAGAGAGAGAGAGAGAGAGAGAGAGAGAGAGAGAGAGACCCAAGAGATCATTAATTTCCGTGCAATTCAATCACTAAAAAGAATTTACTCTGTCTTTTCCTTTCTCTCTCTTCTCTTGGAGCTGAATCTTATACTTCAATCTAATCAAGATAAGAATAAGGACATTGAAGATTTTTTTTCAAATTTAAATAAATTTATTTATAAGCCAAAATATCAATCACTAAAGAGAATTTACTTTGTCTTTTCCTTTCTCTCTCTTCCCTTCGAGCTGAATCTTATACCTCAATCTAATCAAGATAAGAATAAGGAGATTGAAGAATTTTTTTTAAAAATTTGAATAACGCCATGATCTTCCTTGAAAGGTTGTGCTGAGCATATTAAAATGGATCGCACGTACGTAAAGATTTTGTTAATTTCTTTTATTTGAAATGTTCATTAGCAAAAGAGCATAAATCTAACAACTGATGCCAAAAGGCTCACTCATTCACAATTCCAAATGTGCTGTATCTATACAATTTTTGAAGAAAGAAATTTAAAGAATGTCAAGTTTGAAAGCTACAGGTATGGATGAAATTTCTGTGAAATTACTGAAAGTGAGTATTGATTTTGTAGCCGACATTTTGTGTTTCATCAAGAACTTTTCTATACATAGGAGGGTGACGTTGTAAATGAATGGAAAAAAGCTAGAGTTTCTCCGATTTTCAAATTGGACATACACTGTAATTGATTACAGACCTGTATCTGATTAGTGGTTTACCTCTCAGAAGCAAAATTATGGAAAGACATTATTTTAAACACTTTTTACAAGTGTTTGAATGCAAATAAGCTGTTAAAAGAGCATCAATCAGGTTGTAAACCACAACAAGCGAAACGAACAGTATCATTGACAAATGACTTGAAAACATCGATTTGGGTCCTCTGTTTTCCCCCTTTGCAAATGGCTACCTAACATGTCTGAAACACTCTAATTCTATGGAATGGATGCACCCCCCCCCCCCCCCCATAAAACCTGACAGCAAATTTAAAGAAAACACGATTCATTTTAAAGGAAAGTTCACAGAAATTAATTATCGAAATGTAAATAACTTAGTATCAATGTTGGTGAAATTTTCATAGAAAGTGTTAAATGTGCCAAACTTCTAGATGTTTACACCGGTGAACGTCTTATCACATAGATACCTTATGTAAACAAGAGGCCAATAGGCCTTATCGGTCACCTACGAATTAGTTATGATTACATGTATCACTAGTCCCAAGGCCTATGGAATCTAGAGCGAAAATCCTGTTTTGAATACTAATTTTCAACAAAAGTACATGTATAAGTTTTAAGTACACATCTTTTTTTAAATGCCCTTGAAAGTGCCTGTAGTGATAAAATAAAATGATTATGTAACATTAACACGATGGGACTATTAGAGTCAATGCCCTGGGGCTGCGAAATTAACAATTTTGGTACATCCTTTTCTGCTTGTCCTAAATATTTAGTTTTTACGAAGTGATTTGGTCAGCCTCCTATAGTTAGCGTCCAATTGAAGATGGCGGACCGCCGATTTACCACGATTTTCATTTTACCAATTTTCTTGAATATTACGACTCTTTCAACTCATCTCCCACTGGATCATGAATGACAGTTTCAATATACTGATATAGGATTTGTCCCTGTTAATTTTCAAAATGAGATAAAAAATTACAAATTTTTGATTTGTTTACTTTTATTCGTGAGCTCTGAAAATAGAGTTCATGGGGGTAAAGTAATAATTTCTTCCGAAAATAGTTGCCATTTCAAGTGACAGTCACGTGTTCAGTTCAGGCTTTCATATCATCGGTGGTTTCATCTGTGTAAAGCTGTGCATTTTGTTACAACATCGTGCCATAAGTTTAAGAAAACTAAAAATATCAAATACCTCTTAGTAATTCGTTGTTTTCCGCTTTTTCAGCCTTAAAATTGGACATCAAATACCTCTTAATAATTCGTTGTTTTACGCTCTTTCAGCCTTAAAGTTATACAGTTGCGTCTGACTTTTATACATGTACATCATGCTGGAATTCTCCTTACGCGCGTGTGGTTATTTATAGACGCCTACAGTGTATGATTTATGCGTACCCGTAATATTTACTTTCTAAATAATTTTCTCACTGTTTTCAATAATGTAATTAAGGGAAAGTTAATAATTTTATAAACTTATTAATCTGCTTAAAAGTAATTCTTTACAAAAATGATACATGACATCGGATCATAATGAAATCTCTGCTTTAAAATCAATCAAAATGATCGGTTCAGCTGCTTTATATACCGTGGATTTAAAATTAGATGTATTCTTCCGCAATCATTTAACATTCTAAAATCTAAACAATGACAGCATATGGATTTTCAAAGTTAGATTTAGATCTGCTTCCTGTTTTGTTTTGCTTTTCTTTCTTTTTCACCTTCAAGGCTTCAATTCTTTCCTAGCAACATACAGTGTGGGTTGATTGTATGGAGTTTAACGCGTATTGGTAATATTGTACCCATTTTACGGCGGTGAACTAAATAGATATGATCGGGAATCATGAAATTTACAATTTTGGTAGAGGCCTTCCTGCTGTACATCACTATGCATTTAGTTTTTCTTACACACTTGCAGTTGTAGAGAAGAAGGTTTTTTTAAATTTTGTCAATATTTGTCTTCATATCAAATTGAAAAGAATTGGAATTCTAGTATCAAAAAGAAGTTAAATATATTCAATTGTTAACGGACGATGACAACCAATTGCAATAAAGACTTGGTCAGAAACTCATATTTCCAGGGAATGGCAGGCGGTGAGAGACAGTATCATTTTGTTAGTCTTATATCAATACATTCTTAAAGAAAACGCTGAAAAGTAGTTTTACACGATGAATTACTTTTTTAAAAAAGTATTCAGACGTTCCCTTGTAAAGAATATGGTTATATTCATGGTGTCTTGAGAGGGAAAAAAAAAGGGGGGGTACCACCAAATTTCCAAACGTACCTGAATGACTTTTAAAGTAATATTGTGTGGGTTTTTCTCCAAGTAATCTAATATATGTGCGTATACAGACATGAAAAATAACTTTTGGTATTCCATTGAAACGATACTACAAGTATAACCCACTCATTGTATTTGATATGATATGCCAGTTTGATCTATATTGTTTTGTTTGTACTTGCAGGTCAATACCTGGTCTGGTGTAAAATAGACTGTGCATGCCCAAGGATTCAAATCAAATGGGGCAACTGTTGAATTTGTTCATTTTCAATTTTTGCAATAAATTAAAATGTTCGAAAAGTTTTGTTTTATAGTGTACCTTTTTTTTTTTATTAACTTGCAGCTGACGTAAAGAACTTATTGTATCGACGGTAACTAATGTAAATCAATCATCTTGATTTTTAATAATTTCAGTGTGACTAAATGTATGACTAAAGGACAGTCATTTTAAGTAGGAAATGTGTCATATTGATTACTGCTTCTGTCACTATAAGAATAATGACATTCAAAATTAACCCTGGGGCCTCCGTGGCCGAGTGGTTATAGAGCATCGCGCTCAAAATCACACGGCCTCTCATCTCTGTCGGCGCGGGTTCGAATCCCGCTCGCGCCGGTAAGTGAGAAAGTTTCCTAGTTTACTTTCGGAAGGTCGGTGATCTCTTCCCAGGTACATTGTATCTGGGTTCTCTCTTCCACCAATAAAAACTGGACGTCACCAGATAACTGAAAAATTGTTGAGTGTGGCGGAAAACATCAATCAATCAATCAAAATTAACCCAACCAGCCAAGTCATAATCACTATTCTTCAAAGTCAATATGAACACCTATATCAGTCAGCGTCATTATTTTCACATAGTAGAAATGACAAATATATCGTCAAAATGACTAACTGCACTGGACAATCAAAATGACTAATTTTGGGGACCGTAGTGACAGACTTAGGTTTTCAGTGTAATTGTTGTACAGTATGGCATGATGCCAAGAAAACGTTTTAAATTACAGAAGAGAGCGACAAGGATCATTTTACACATCAGAATACCTCATTCAGTGTCAACTTCATGTATGCATTTGTCTGCCTATTTTCATATATCACAAAATTGTTCATGCATGTAAAGTTTTACATCGTATGACACCAGAGTAATTGAATGTTTATAGATTTGTGAATGAGTTAAACACAAAAAATACAAAACAGAACTCTAATAATTTTATTTATGTTACACGAGCCAAAACAGAATATTTTAAGTAGTTCTTATGTGTATGTGATGTTTTCATCTTTTGATGATATATCTATATGCTCTCGATAGGGCCACAATGTATATGTAAACTAGTTTATGTAAGTAATCGTGCAATTCTGTAAAGACAGGATAATATTTATCATTATCACATGTATTATTTAATTGTAGCATAATAATGATAATGATAGCAATTATTTTGCAATATTAAACAATTCGTTTCTCTTACCGTATAATAACGAAAGTACCAATTCAAGGAAACGTTACATCATGTGCACATGACTCGACTATCTAGCCTAGAGGTTTTTAAAAAATCAATATGCAGTTACGTATATGCATGCGAAACTAGAAAAGGGAGATAAAGCAAATAAAAGAAAAGAACAACTCTCCCCCACCCCTCTCTCTCTCTCTCTCTCTCTCTCTCTCTCTCTCTCTCTTTCCCCGTAAAAACGGAACAATCAAACATCATTTAACACCAAATAATATTTGAACAGCATTTAAAAGGGGTAAGCTTGTGGTTTTTATTCATTCATTTTTTAGATAGCAGAGACCTTAACTAAGGTTAGATACACGTATATGACCTACACTTCATACCTCACATGGGGGACACATGAAGTTTAGGTAGATCGATTAGATGTCAAACAGCTGAACAAATAAGGATTAACTACCAAGAGGCAGATCAAACCGAATTGTATTCACACATTCAATTATGAATTTTAATATATAACTAATAATTACGTACGTACGCACAGACTCTCATGCACGTTGTATGCCAGTATCTAGATCAATTTGTATTTCAACTTGAAAAGCTTACTTGCATATCAAATTAAGTGACTTGTACGTTTATGTTAATTTAACTTGACATTACATAATCAACCATTTAAGGATCTTTATACACTGTAGTTAACTTGCATTCTCCTTTCATTGAATTAAGTCACATTTACTGCGATTCCCTACTGATGAATATTTCATTGTGAACATACAAATTACATGTATATTTCAGAATATTCATCTGCAGCGCTTTCTTCTAACTGTTTCATTTGGTGTCATCGCCGGAATCTTTTAATCATATCGAGACATCATGCAGTGAAAAGTCCCTTTCTCTGAGCTTTAGACTAATGAGCAACAAACATTCTTTACTCTTCAACATAGTGCTGTGAAGCATACCGAAAAAGCTAAAACAAATTGATTGTTCGTTTTACGTGCCGTCGAGAATTTTTCACTCGCATTGAAAAATCACCAGTTGTAGCATCTTCACAAGTCAAGGGTCATTGCACTAACTTAGTGCGAGGTAACGAATCAATAACCCTTGACTTGTGAAGATGCAGTTGTAGGTGGCGTACCACAAAGTTAGACATGTGCCTAACGCTCAGGACCGTAGCAGTAATGGTTCTTTAACGTACCAACGCCTGCTACTAAAGGAGATATCATTTAAGTGTTTTACACATAAATAATATATACTAAATTTGGCCCTATCCTGGGGTCAGAACCCCTACCCCGGGGATCATGAAATTTACAATTTTGGTAGAAGCCTTCCTGCTTTACATTATTATGCATTTAGTTTTTCTTTCACATGTGCGGTTCTAGAGAAGAATTTTGAAAATTTGTGCCTTGACCCAGGAGTGCAGGAGTCCTGAAATTTTCAATTTATGCCCCCCCCCTCCCGTCCCAAAGATGCTTCATACCAAATTTGAAAAGAATTGTAAAGGTAGTTATCAGATTAAAATCAAGTTAAAATTTTCTATTGTTCACGCATTTGATAACTGACCATTTTGTCCCCACCCTGATAACAAAACCCCTACTGATGGGATCACCAAATTTACAATTTTGGTGAAGGACTACCTGTTCTTTCTAAATATCCATTTAGTTTCAATATTACTAAATAATTTAATTCTTATTGTATCCTTGTCTCTGATTGGTCAAATTCCAATTGAGGAACGCAGGGTATTTTTGTAAAACCCAGTGGAGGATTTAAAGGGGGCGCACCCGGCGCCCCCCCCCCCCCTCTAAATTTTCAAATTTTATGTAGTATCTAGTTTAGAAAAATGTATTAAACGATAGAAGAAGCATAATTTCTTCAACTCCCAGAGAAATAAATGACAAAATCTTTTGATTTCTTGAATTACTTGATTATGAAAACTGAATTTTTTCCCAAAAACCCTTAAAATTTGCGTCATTTTATTAATTTCACCTGATTAAAAATGATAAAATATAGTACAAATGACTAAATAGGAGACATATTTCAGGCCCTATAAAATCTGTAAAATCCAGGAGCTTCGCCCCCTGGGCCCCCACCAGGGCTTCGCCCTGGACCCACTGGGGGCCTCAAGGCGGCCCCCCAGACCCCCTGCCTCATACAGTGGCGCCCCCCCCCCCCCCCGTAACCACAATTCCTGGATCCGCCCCTGTAACCTCGTTTGGTATGGGGACACATCCCCTTGACAACCAGAAGCCGGAACTATTTTTTTCCTTCTCTCTCTCTCTCTAAATTTACATCGTTGCACTGTTTTCAGCCTTCTATGGAATAGAAAGTCAACGTGTACAATAAGATACTTCGGTTTGATACACATACTGTTTTCTCGTTGTCAATTAGCATCTACTTGTACGCTTATCACTGTTGTAAATCATCTTTCTCTATATGACGATCGAATAATACGCAAGATCGTAAATACCGAGTTAGTGGAACTCTCTTGTAAAGAAGTCCGGAAAAGCGTGTCGATCTTGGGCATTTTTTGTTTATTCAAAACATGGCATCGGAAGACGATTTAACCTCCACGTGCTTTCCACAATTAAAAGCATTTTTAGATGAAAGGTGTGTAAAAGCGTCTGGATAAAGGAAAAATGAACTTCTGAATTTAGCTTGGGAATTTCCTGGATGACAGCAGTGGGCAAAAATCCACCACATTTCCATTAAAATATATCAGTTGTGGATATTTCTGCGTATTATATTTCTTTCTTGAATCATTAACTAGTCTACTGCAATGCAATGACAGTACGCCATTGTTAAAATCGGGTGAATCGATCACGACAAAAGTTGCAGAACTGGTATTATTTACCAACATGCCCAAATTCTCGCAAACTCTGAGTCTCGCGAGACTTTGAAAGGGGAAAGTAAAATTTAAAACCAAGACAGAAAAAGTAGTCGCGATCTTGCGTATTGGGGAAAGGGTGTGCGTGTTTCATTCCTGATCTGCCTTTCAACAAAGCAAACAAAAAAAATCATACGTCACATTTTACCACATGACGTCAGTCACATTGACATGTGGATCACGATTTGTCACTTGCTTATGTATTTTCTTATGTTGGATTTACTATTAATGACAACTTTGCATGCAAGGGTAAGTTTTCATGTAGTAGAAATTTTCACAGAGTTAAAAGCCGCAAATTATTGCATTTTCTGATATTTGAAGACTTGCTTCGCGGATTATAAAGCGTAAACTGACCCAAACCAGGTTATACTTGTATAACTTGCCCCAGAATTAAAGTCATTCCTTAAATATATTACAGAAAATGTTACTTATGTGCTTTACACATAAACACTATATACCAAGTTTGACCCCGCCCTATGGTCAGAACCCCTACCCCGAGGATCATGAAATTTACAATTTTGGTAAAAGTCCAGAAAATATTTGTCCTACTTTTAGCCCGAAAGAAGGTCACGGTATAATAATCCAGCTGAAATGCAAACTCACTCTTACGCTTCTTGAGGAAGAAATTGTTAGCAAAGAACCAGAGCCACGAATAGCCAAAAATGATCCTTAGTCAGAACATGATATTATTCTCGGGGACAGAAACCAAGAATATCTATTTTTCAAATATGTTATCCTTTTCCCGATATCTTTTCATTTTTTTTTTTAGTTATTGACCTTCAAAGTACCCATTGTTTTGGCCAGATTGTTACTGACATCGCAATTTTGCAACGTAACGTCACAATTTTACAACGTTTCATGTACTTTCACGTGAAAGTTCTCTAGGTATAAAAGTGAAACAAAAACACTATTCAGTGCAATTTAATTATGATATTGTAAATATTTAAATCTGTCTATGTTAATTCTATATTAAAACACACACCTATATAGTATAATCGTACATCTCTTTCTCCTCTCTCTATTTGTCTCCTTCCCTCTCTTTATATTTTTTAAATTTTTATATATGAAACCATTCAACAGTTTTAAAGTAATATTAATTCAGTACCTCTTTACTTAGCTTTGTTATTCAAGTATGACATGAAGATAAATCCAATCCCAATATTTTAACTGTATAACCATTTATTGCACATACCGATATTTTTTAGGGAGGGGGGATCTTAAAATGTACACGAAAACACGGTGGGCCCAACCGTTGACTTACGAATAAGATCTATTAACCTATGTGTGTGCGTTTCAATATTGCATGTAGTTTATGTTGCATATTGATCACTTCTTTTAACAATCTTTTATAAGTTTGCGGATTTTTATATTTATTATTTGTTTGGGGGGGGGGGGGTGTTATTATTATCCCGCATGTACATGTAATCACACCAAAAACAGTAATATCCAGGCTTCGGATAGCGGCGTTATTTCAGACGCACTTTGCTACATGTATAACTTTGGACAGTGAGTAAACATTTTAATCCTATGTTTCACACTTTTATTTGTGTTTTGCTATATAGGGAGTTACGTTTATGATGTGTGTGTGTGGGGGGGGGGGGGGGGGGGGGGGTGGTAGGGAAACTGTTACAAAAGTAGCCGTACATGTACAGAATAACACATGAACATTTCGTTTAGCCATATGGATATAATTTATTTTACATTAGGCTAAGAAAATGTTCACGTGAACTAATAATCAGGTAAAATATGTTCCATTTATCTAATTTCATTAGTTTCCTATCCGGATCATTTATTACAATAATATCTAGAACTGTGTGTATTTCAAAATGCCTTAATTATTATCATTAACTCCATAACATATATGAAACGAATTCATTAATTAAAAAGTCTTATTCTGATACTGCTACATATAATAGAACCAAACTCCCTCCTCGCATGTATTTGGTTAGTGTGCAAACAAAATTAAGCGGATGTTATTTTCACATAAATAGAAACAAGAATTTTATCAATCAAGGGGTTAACACCATAAAATTTGCTTATTTTAACACTTTCATATTTCTTCCTGTCACTAGGTTTAGTTCTTATCTTACATAAAATGCATGAGGGAAACCTTTTTCCGTTATCAGACACTTCCTCCATGTTACAAACACTCAAACTAAATTAAGCAGGACAGTGGTTTAATAATGTGTTCAGTTCTTCCTTCTATAATGCTTAGTAATATTTTACTTAATTATGTAGGATAATATAATCATTTAATAACTTTTAAAGTGATGACTTATAAACGATGCTGATTGGTTGAAAAATTCGTTTGATTTCTCTGTCAAAATTTCTGTCAAAATTTCGTTCGGAGTTCATCTGCACTAAGCACGCGGGACTGCTTTTCTCTGGAATGCGTCTTCCCCATTTCTAATTTTAGCGCTATTTATAGAACGAGATTTTCCACACAAGCATTATATATAACGAAATGCATTTGTTTGATTTTTGTTTTTCATTGCTATCAAAAATTAGCACAACTAAAGATATGAATAAAATACAAATTAATTAAAGAAACAACATACATAGGCGATGACGTGTCAATTTGATGACGTAGACCACTTACTGGTAGAAGTAGACAGATTACACGAGTTCCCGGTGTAACCGTGGTGGCTGTCGCTGGTGACCAGAGTCGCTCTTAATAGAATATATAGGGAAAAGAACTACTCGAATCACCGGCTTATGCGCATGCGTGGTGTTTAACTCGAAGCGGTGCCCCATTGGTTTTAAATCCATAGTAATAATAAACCCCCTTCTCAGTTTTCTGTTTCGTATGCACATCATAACTTGAAAGATACAAATTAACTTGTATTATCAAACTCCAAAATTGATATTTTAATGCATAAGATTTCTGAATTATGTCTAAGATATCTAATAACGAATAAACAACTTGAAAATAATGGCTTTTTATTCAAAGCATATTTACAATAATGTTATCTCCATAACAATTCCTAAGTCATCTTTTATATTCTAATCACATGATAGTTATAATTATATGCGGGTGTTTTATAGGTAGTCGGGTTCGAATATCATTTGTATTGGTCACGTGGTGAAGGCATATAAATAGGCGAACATGTGTTTGTGCGGCATTCTAAGCACGCTCGCTAGTTCTACGTACAGGTAAATTTTACACACTACAAAAACTTTATGGCTGAAAGTGACCATTGCATGGAAACTCCGGGAGAAGAATTTGGTTTATTTAATGAAGAGGCCGTTTCTTTATTCAGTTCTTCACTGAACAAAGCTTTAGAAAGGCAGAGCAATGTTATTGTGAGCACTATAACGGGCCTTACAGAAAAGTTGACAAAAAGCAACGCGGGGAAAAACGTGCCGCACGTGGAGGAACCAACAGTTTCAGTTAACGGGTCACCAGGATTCGAATTCAAACACGAGGGACACAAGATTCAGTTTAACTTTAATCAAGCAAGATATTCCAAGTTGTCAGAGCTAGGAAAGTTGATTCAGGAGTGTGATTTTCAGAAAGCAGCAGACATCGTAAAAGAGGAACAAGCAGCAATACTTCAAAGAAACAAGATTTTAAAGATTGCAGACCGGCACGGATGGGATACCGTGAGTGAATACCTTGTCGACCCCTTAGCGGACGACACCGAAGATGCTACTAAGCTTCGTTACGCTGTTAGTCGTGCTGCTAGGAAACGCTCCTATCGAAGCAAGCCCTACGACAAACGGAGAGGCAATTTCGCGCCAAATGACTTTTTTCGTGGCTTTGGCCAATCATTTAACGCCTCAGGATCGGCGTCCAGATCCAGCACAGGTAGAGACAAAGATAACCTCCACCCGTGTTGATTTGTCGAGTACTTACGCACTTGCAGATATGTAAAGCTTTTGGTACACTAATTATTCCAAAATGGAAATCTTCAATGTTTTGGCCTCTGATTTGGAATGCAAAGCAAAACAATTTTCATTATTTTGTAAAAGGATTTATTGAGTATAATAATCCAAAAATTTTTTTCAAAGCTGGATCAGATATAAACAGTATTTTTGCGGCATATAAGTTTGCTAGTAATGTTCTAGTGC
The DNA here is from genome assembly GCF_947568905.1 of Ostrea edulis. Lineage (NCBI taxonomy): Eukaryota > Metazoa > Mollusca > Bivalvia > Ostreida > Ostreidae > Ostrea > Ostrea edulis. Next base: position 64,340,749 of record NC_079169.1, on the reverse strand, counting down.
TGAGAGTTGATTTTAGATAGATCATATGGATGATCAACAAGGTTCCATGAACCACATGGCATATCTTGCATGGCACCATGTGCATAATGAATTCTAGAGCAGTATTTTGAGCACCATGTGCATATACCTTATGAGCTACATATGAAATTGTAAACAAAGCACCATGTGCGTTTTCTTGTGTATACTAAGAGAATTTCGAATTGAAACGAAGTGGGATTTTGTGAGCTAAATATGAATTAGAGATAAGGCACCATGTGCGTTTTCAGAAAATCAAATGTAATTGAATGGGGCATGCATGAACTATATCTCAAGTCTCAAGGTGGAAAGTTGTGGGACAACTTTGCAGTAGAGACAAAGATAACCTCCACCCGTGTTGATTTGTCGAGTACTTACGCACTTGCAGATATGTAAAGCTTTTGGTACAATAATTATTCCAAAATGGAAATCTTCAATGTTTTGGCCTCTGATTTGGAATGCAAAGCAAAACAATTTTCATTATTTTGTAAAAGGATTTATTGAGTATAATAATCCAAAAATTTTTTTCAAAGCTGGATCAGATATAAACAGTATTTTTGCGGCATATAAGTTTGCTAGTAATGTTCTAGTGCTGAGAGTTGATTTTAGATAGATCATATGGATGATCAACAAGGTTCCATGAACCACATGGCATATCTTGCATGGCACCATGTGCATAATGAATTCTAGAGCAGTATTTTGAGCACCATGTGCATATACCTTATGAGCTACATATGAAATTGTAAACAAAGCACCATGTGCGTTTTCTTGTGTATACTAAGAGAATTTTGAATTGAAACGAAGTGGGATTTTGTGAGCTAAATATGAATTAGAGATAAGGCACCATGTGCGTTTTCAGAAAATCAAATGTAATTGAATGGGGCATGCATGAACTATATCTCAAGTCTCAAGGTGGAAAGTTGTGGGACAACTTTGCATTGATAAAATTTGTCTTTTTTATAGCTTCAAGCGGCGTAAGTGACAGGTTGTTAAAAATTCATGGTCGATGGAAATCGGATTTTTCAAGGGACAACTACATTAAAGATTGTGTGCAAAAGCAACTTCATGTTACCAAAGATTTGAACATATGAAAGGTTTATATATTGTTCACTTTTGTTTATATAATTAATAACAAATGCGTTACTTCCGCCATTAGATTTTTCTCTCTTTGTTTTTCTAAGTGCTAGCGAGCTGCCATCCTACTTATACTATATAGTTTCTTGTTTTTTGGTAATTAGCATCTAATTAATTTATATTCGGACGAACAAAGTGAGGGAGAATATAATTATAATTATATGCGGGTGTTTTATAGGTAGTCGGGTTCGAATATCATTTGTATTGGTCACGTGGTGAAGGCATATAAATAGGCGAACATGTGTTTGTGCGGCATTCTAAGCACGCTCGCTAGTTCTACGTACAGGTAAATTTTACAATATTTCTATGGCGGATAGTAACCATTTATCAGATGACATTAATCTGTGTATATATTGATGTGTATTAACATGAGTAGTTTTGTTTGCGATATATTTCTTAAGGACATTATGAGTGATGAATAAAGTGCTAGCGAGCTGCCATCCTACTTATACTATATAGTTTCTTGTTTTTTGGTAATTAGCATCTAATTAATTTATATTCGGACGAACAAAGTGAGGGAGAATATAACAGGTGTGAACAAGGCACAGCTAGACGTCTTAAACTTGGATTAACGTGCAGGTGTAAACTATTACCTGTAAACACCAGGTTATTCTACTGTGACCAACCTTCGTTATCATATAATTACAAGTACCACTCGACCAACTTACGAACAATATTCATCATTGTTTCATCATTCATTTATTTATTTTGCATAGTATTTTTCTTCTCTCACACTCTTTTATTTCAAATATATTTTCTGATTATCTGAATTCAAATTATCTCCGATATGCGAACAACCACACATCTACTATATACAACTCGGAGGTTTACTTTGGGTATTTTTGTACAAAAGTGGACGACTTTCCTAATACGAGATAATTGTTTTTATGTTAAAATTTAACCAACTAGACTCTAGATACATATAGCAGGGTCGTGTATAGGAACCAGCAGGCATGAGGGATCGTGCCATCCTTCTTATTCCCAATAAAACCCATAAGACAACAAAACTAACGTCTGGCGGCTTTTTCTTCTTTATTTACCTAATATCTATTTATTTATTTTCAAGGTCAACGTATATGTGTTCACTTATACCCCCAACTATGATTGCTTATTGTAACTTTTTGCCCATGGTCATATTGGCCGTGACTTTTTGTAATTTGTAAAGTTGTAAATGGTTTGAAAGGTTCATAATTTCAGCACAATGTATATATTAATTATGACTTTAAAAGTTGAAATATTTTCATGATCCTGGTTCTAATTAGGAACATTTATTTGAATCATTTTTTATATATCATAAAATTACAATTTTCTTATATCAAATTCATGACAAGGAACTACGTAAAAATGAGTAGTACTTTGAGTGAATCTCACTCTTTGCAGTCAGCCAATTATATATACAATGTTTAATATCATCATGAAAGCTGCCGTCTTTGGATCGTCTTTTGTCTCGCGTCTCGGAAGATCTACCGAAGCAGACCCGAAAATAAAATATTTTGGAGTTGGTGGCATGACAGCAAAGGAGCCAAATCAAACCTGCCTGCAAAATCTGCTTCAGTATTCCCCTGATCGAGTTTTCGTTCATCTCGGTGGAAACGACATCAGCGTAAAAATCCACAAATCATTTGTTTTCAGTCTTATAGCCCGAAATATATGTATAAAATTAGCATATCTTTTTAAAAAAAAAAATTGCCAAAGTAGAAATGTTATTGAAGAAAATAAAAACATATCCTATTGCAATTGGTTTACAAAATATTTCCAAGAGCATGTCTACAGCGATCAATACCATAATTCAAGCGTTCCATAATCACATCATGAAGTAAACCATTTGTTTCACTATATCGCAAAACACGCACCATAATATAAATGTTAGCATTAATTAATTAAAATATGATACAATTACATTTAAAGAGCATCAATGCACTTTGTTACGTAGGACTTATATCTTATTGTATACAATTTCATAAATAACATATATACAGTAAGGCGTAGTGCAGGAGTGCAGATGATACAATAATCACAATCAGTATTTTACAGACACTTAGGATGGGTTTTGAAAGGAAGGGTTGACAGAAATATAATTCACAACTATTATCTAAAATATAGCTGACAAGCCAGTAAAAAGAATTTCATGAACACGAAAATTCGCTTTCGGTTGAATTTTTTGGAGGGGGGGGGTTAAGTTCCGACTTTTCTGAAATGAAAAGAAAAAAATGAATTCTATTATACATTACGACATGAGTATTTGACTGCTCAGCGACAAAAAGTGGGAGGATTGGGGGACCAGCCTGTCAAGGAACATTTTCATTTTAAATTAAAAGTATAATTTGCAAAATATGCTTGGAGAAAAGGAAGAACATCCCCTAGGTATACGGACGGAAAGTCACAAGACAAAAATTCATAAGACAAAAAGTCACAAAATCGGTAGGACAAAAAGTCGCAGGACAAAAAGTCACAATGATGATTTTTGATCAGAGGCGGTTTTTCTTTTTAAAAAGTAGGGACATTTATGGTTATATTTCTTGGTGCGAAAATGTCTTGGACATTAAATCCCTTATCAGCCATAATACTATCATATGGATCACAATTGTTGAGCAAAGACCTGTCTGTCGCTTGCACTACCTCCATATGCACTTGACACAAAAGAAACTAGTCCATCAGGTGTTGCACCAACAAGAACTTTGGACGTGTTACGATTTTTATAAAAAGAAAAAGTTAACTGTTGTGCTTTCGAATTTGTTGGTTTTTTGATAGGACTTTCTGTCCCGTCGATTATAACTCTAGTTTTAGGGTACGACCTTTTAAATCCAGATGGGGTAAAATGGCGAACTAGTTCTTGTATGGGCTAAATATTAACTTGTCGCCATTGATAAGGAATTAATCCACGTAATTATGATATTTTGAACTACTGTCTCCAATATGCCAAACATGCGCGATAGCGCAAAATTTGTGGTATTTCTTTTTAATTTCATCAGCGAAAGAAAACAAATTATTTGGAACATCCAACTTTACAACCTGGTTATGCATGTAAATTAGGCAATATACCACAGGACCCAAAGTGTATAAAACAAAATAAAATCTCTTAATATCCTCTAAACCAGTGTAATAATGCACACCAGCAGGATCATTGTCAACATTTTTTATAAAGAACATGGGTAGTTTATGAGTTTCAGGAAGGGGAGGGGGGGGGGGGGACTGGAGTCGTACTTCAGGATGACCATTTCATATTTTGTCAGAACTGACTAGTATATGGTCTGTAAAAGGTGCAAGTAGATGGCGGTTTGATTTGAACTAGATAATCTAAGTGTAGTTTCAGAATTCGGGAGAAATAAAATGGGAAAAATAATTCTTTTGAATTAATTATGAGCGTCGGTGACTGGAGTCGCACTTCAGAATGACCGTTTCATATTTTGTCAGAACCGACTAGTGTATGGTCTGCAAAAGATATAAAAGGTGCAAATAGGTGGCGGTTTGATTTGAACTAGATAATCTAAGTGTAGTTTCAGAATTCGGGAGGGGAAAAATGGGAAAAATAATTATTTTGAATTAATTATGAGTGTCGGTGACTGGAGTCGCACTTCAAAATGACCGTTTCATATTTTGTCAGAACTGACTAGTGTATGGTCCGTAAAAGTTTTAACAGTTGCAAATTTGTGGCGGTTTGATTTGAACTAGATAATCTAAGTGTAGTTTCAGAATTCGGGGGTGGGTGGGTGGGAAAAATAATTATTTTGAATTAATTATGAGCGTGGTGACTGGAGTCGCACTTCAGAATAATTGTTTCATATTTTGTCAGCTGATCCAGCTGCTGGGTCACAGTTCAGTTCAATGGCATACACATCTGTACTGTATATGCCTCAGTAACAAATATTTGCTCTTGGTCTGTAGTTGATGTCAACCGTGTTATGTTTCAAGGCCATACCCTGCATACTAATCAATTAACTTCTTTACACAGGGATTTGTCAAACTCAGACCTTCGGCTAGCTATTGATGAATTGCCAACACAGCCAACCATCCTCATTGACAATTCACCCTTTTCTTTCCAGGTTGAGAAATCATCTCCAGCATTCTTTCTTTTTCAGGATTTTCAGTCGGAGTTCATCCCAGTCTGTACTAAGTTTTAAACCAATTTCGAACACTGCTTTTCTGTTACTATAATTCAGAAAAATATACTGACACCAGCATATTTTAGTGGGGGGGGGTGTCTTCTTTTTTGTTTTACCACACCCAAACATATTTATAAAAGATGCGGTGACTACAAATGAAGGGAAGAAAGATAACAAATTTCAGTCTAAAATGCATTAAAATGCACCATTTTAAATCATTCTTTTTAAATGGGTTATCCTCCCCCCCACCCCCCCACAGTAAGGTATAGATCTGCCACTGTATTTGAGTGCAACCTGATGTTATAATAGAACAGACGTAGCTCAAGAATTGCAAATTCACATGAAAGTATGCTACTCTAAAGATTTCTTCGAAAAAAAATATAATTCAAATCCAACAAAAAATCAACAGACTGATTGAAATGGATCACAGATTAAAATGTATCACAATGAGGGAAATTGGGATGTTTTGGAGAATTGACAAATTCAATGCATAAAGAATTAAAAGGATCAGTAAATGATGTCATAATACTTGCCCTTTGACCTCTAAATATCAGGGCTCTACCATATAGAAATCTCATGCAAATGATTATGCACATTTTTAATGTAGGCTCCAGAATGTCCAATATATAGGATGTTCACAGGGTAAATAATTCATATCGTTCATTCCAAATATAACTGATTATTGCATTAGTATACCTTTTTTCTAGCATGTTTTCAAAGAAATGAATTTAAACTAATTTCACGTGTTTTGAACTACGTGAAGTAAATTACTTTAATGGAGTATGAACTCCACACCTCCATTCTTAACATTAATTCATCATAAATTATCCACATTTTCGAATACTGAATGTCTGATATTATCATTGAAAAAGACTAGATATCTATAGATATGATGTTTACCTAGAAATGTAAACCTGAGTCGGTCAAAAACAGGCACCTATCTTCTTAGTCAGGTTAGTGTTACATAACTATGATAAGTTTATTGGATTGACTAGTTGTGCTTTGTGCTCATTTAATTACAAATGAAAATTAGTCATGGGGCATCGATTATTCTGACCACAAACTATGTCGAAAATCTGCTTTAAATTCATAACTAGGCATAATTGCTCAAAAAATTAAAAATAAATACATAAGTATTTCAACACCTATATAAAAATACCTCATTGACATAGTTGATATGAAAAAGGTAATTGCTTTTCGATATTAAAAAACACAATAGGGGAGATTCGAGTCACAACTTTGTTTAGAAATAGATTGGTACAGTGTGATCATAATTCGCATTTATTCATACTAGCAATTAAATCATCGACAATATAAGCAATAATATTTACTTTTTTTTTTAAACCACTATCTTACTTTCAAGGTATTGTTATCATAATCATAATGGAATAAATCAGTCGAGACTCGAGTACAGGACATTAGTGGGATGCCGATCTCGATGATTCTTGCATGTAAAATGAATAATTATTAGTAAGTTTCTGTTGATTTTTTTCTAAAGGAGCTGCACTAGTTATATAATTTAATAGATTAGTTAAAATGCACGTCTTCTCATTAAAACATGTACATAAATGAAGTTCATATGCCGATCACAATTTCAGATGTAGAATTAAAAACCAAAGCATTTTCTGGGTTTTTGAAACAAAATAATTCAATAATACAAAATGTTTTATTGTCTTTTGGTTTTTTTGTCATCACCATACTTCAAAAGAATTGCTGGTTATAACCATATAAAATGTTTACAATTACCTATGGGTCGAATTATACGAGCGTCGAACAGCAGGGCTACCGCTATATTTAGAGCGACCCTGAGTACCAGCGACAGCGATCACCGCTACACCGGTATGAATCGTCTGCTTTACGAGATCGATAACATGACGGAGCAAGTGGCGACTTCTGATCGGGTAAATATCAATGAAATTGAACTGCGTTATATGGGGCTCAGTCAACGAGTGCGTTTTGAACGTTTTCCTCGATATTGAAATTGAGCCGAATTGCATTCCACCGTTCCAACGACACAACCAGTGTTCAACGTCTCCTCCAACACGATGCAGCATCAATCCAGTCACCGCTTGTTATCTTCCTTTATATTTAATTCAGCTTTTAACCATTGCACCTTTAATTTGGCGTATAATCCATTTAAATCTGCACAGTAACTGTTCCTGACCTGAACGCACAGCAATGCCGTTTTGTTTTTTGTTTTCATTCTTGTCTATATGTATTCCTAAGCGCCATTTCAGAAACGTTAATTCAAGCTTTTTGATGGGAGAAACTATTTGTTTTTCTATCTTAAAAACATAATTAAATGATAAGAAATAAAACTTATAATTCTTTGTTTGATGCATGTATCAAACGAAACATTGGACGGAAAACTTTTTCATCAATGCGCGTAGCGCATTGATGAAGTTTTCCGTCCAATGTTTCGTTTGATACATGCATCAAACAAAGAATTATAAGTTTTATTTCTTAATTTAAAAAATAAATACATCAACTTTTACTTCAGGAACGAGTGTGATTCATATGTTCACCTCTATTTTAATCAGTATTAATGCTATCGTCTTCTTTTTTCCATTTGTCTTTTTTATTTTGTGAAAAGATTTGTGGTTTTGAATATTTGCTGTTAAGACTGAATTTTCAATGATAAATATAATTGAAACAATGAAATATACACTATTTTCGTTAATATTCTTTTTACATTTTTTTTTTTCATTTTCGAATTATTCATTATTATTATCCCTTTTTATTAACTGCCTTGTATTTTTGCTAATTAGATCAAATGTAATTCTGTTTGTCAATGAATTTCATTTAAAAGCAAAACAAGATCCATATTGCTAGATCTATTTTTCGTATTCATATTTGTATGTATTTCTATATATTGATTTCTGACGGATGAAATATGCAATGGACCGGAATAGCTGTGTGTCGAAATATAACGGCACCCGATAACGTATGTCCAAACCGGTTGTAACACGTAAACAACGGAACGAATGTTGTAGATCTGAAGCTCAGAGACTTGCATCGTCGGAAACCCAGGGTTGATTACGCTTCGTTCCTCTCTCCATCACCCGTGGGTCCATTCGTTCCTACTCGCTCGTTCTCATGAATAATTAATGAGACAATTTGATTGGGCGCTCATGGAAAACCCTAAGCGAATTTGTCCAATCAAAAAGACGCTTTCAGCCCAATTTCAGTATGCAATTGCTGTGATAGCAAAGTTAAGTTAGTGCTACCTTTAAAAACAGAAGAGTTACATTACTATAAAGATTACTTTGATTGGACGATATTTTAAAATATTTATTCATGAGAACGAGCGAGTAGGAATGAATAAACCCACGGGTGATGGAGAGAGGAACGAAGCGTAATCAACCGTGGGTTTCCGACGATGAGAGACTTGTAGCCTACAGTCTATTCTTTATATTGTTATGTGGACGCCTAATTTTTTTCTGGTACCCATATATTGTACTATAACTTTAGAAATCATTAAACAATACGGGATAGGCCAATATATCTTCGCATCTAAGTAGCCTATCGAGTTAGGCACCCCATCGGTCCTCCAAGTCTTTTTATGTACTGCGATTTCAACATGCTCATCAGTGCCAAGAAAACTGAATGCACGGAGATGAAACATGTGAAGCCAGATATTTATTAAATTCAACGACCTTCAGATAATTAAAATATATATAGTGTGATAACGTATAAAGAACATGTGTGGAAGTAAAGGCGCGGCGCAGACGATGGGTGGATCTCGGTTGTATCTGGAGTGGGTTGAAGAACATGTGTGGAAGTAAAGGCGCGGCGCAGACGATGGGTGGATCTCGGTTGTATCTGGAGTGGATTGGAGGACTTAGCTTCGTAATTGGTTGATCAAATAACTAAAACTGTTAACTAGTGCAAGGTTTTTGTAACTATCCCTAACATGGTTACATATATATTCAAGTTCATAAATTGAGCATATAATCTATTTGAAATTTTGGGGGCAAAATCGATTGATGTACATAGCCCGATTCCGACGATGGCGCGGATCCGGTTTTATTTCAATAATATTGTTTGAAATAAATATTTTATTAACTTTGAATAATTACTGGTTTCGTAAAAAAGACAATGGAACAATCCCCAACTATAATATTTAAATATTACGATTTGTATTAAACCTATAGTTTGGAAAAGTATTCGGATTTCGTGTATGGAATGTGAAATTCCGGTTATTTGCAGAACATAAAAAGTAAAAATTCACTTATCCCCCAGACCTCGATCCAAAAAAAACCTCTTAACTTCTATGCAGTATGTAATATACTAATTTACAATTCATTAAGATTTATTGGATCGAGGCCCGGGGGTTATACAAATATTTGGTGCATTTTGTTGGATATTATCAGCTTTTACAAAAATAACACAACTGTTATGGGTTCTGCATGTTATAATTTCTATATGCGTGAATTTTCGCGGAAAAAACACACTGGATTTATAAAAAAGAAGGTCTAAGCTATTTCATACCATGATGAAATATTGGAATGAAGATGCTTTATTTTACTCAAAATCACAGGGCCATATTTGGGTATCCGTGACTCTTGTTCTTTCAACGCTGTACATTCATCTGTTACGGATAAAGTCTGTAAAACATTACCTTGCCACAGACAGACCAATCCAGCTGAAATGCAAAGTGAACTTGTATTCCTCCGAGAGGAAGCTTATGACTAAATTTCAAGGCAATATGTATAAGGTGTGACCGTTGAGACGAGCGAAGATCCATGGCATCTTACAACACGACTTTAAGCATTTCATTTAACACGGGAAATATTACGCGTTTGATGTAAACAGTGCATTGTGACGTCATCATTAGCTGCGATATTTTTTTCCTTTCAAACCAATCAATTATTCACAACAAAGCTTGTTTGGAATTTAAAATCATTTGTGGTACTTTCCAAACTATTTATTTGTTTTATCTACGGGGTTGTCAATGAAGTATACCGCAGTGACGGTGACATTTTTCCGGAGGCATTATGGGTAGTCCCCATCATTTTTCAGCTGATGAAGAGCAAACCACGTGACTCAATTGCGTAATCATTGGAGCGAGCTCGTCGCGTCGCGAAGCGACGCGAGCTTCGCTCGCTATTATCTGTATCCGTAACGAAAAAAGTCCGGAAAACTGTTTACCCTACTTATAGCCCTAAAGTAGGTCACAGTGCATCAATCCACCTAAAATGCAAACTCATTCTTACGCTTCTTGAGGGAGAAATTGTGACAAAATTTCAAAGTCGTACAAAGGGTCCAGAAAACATTACCTCGGACGGACAGCACCATAACATAATACTATCACGACGGATGTATGAAAATCGCCGAAAATGGAGAACCTCTTCAGATCCTATATAGATAATATGCTCCTTTGAAAACAATTCTTTTCTGAAAGTATGTAACCCTTAATGTAAACCAGATTGTTTGGCATGAATACATGGAGACCTTTTTGGGTTTAGAGACAAACTTGAACTTAAAATTTATCATTAAAGTATTGTTAAAAACTTCGAGAATCCTACAAACACAATAATGAACATTTGCAAACATGTAACTCAACCCTTTGATTATATATGTAGGACTCCAAAGTGCGATGGGCACGCCAAAATGCGATGGTCTGCGCCAAACCCGATGGTGTGACACGCCGAAGTGCGATGGTCCACACTCATGCGCCAAAGTGCGATGGTCTGACACACCAAAGTACGATGATGTGAAAGGAATGCACTATAATGCGATAGTGTCGACATGACAAAGTCCGATTATGCATACTAATACAAAGTGGAGCGCCGAAGTCCGTTGGTTTGTAAACGGCACAGTGTTTTGGTACAGACTGTACCGTGTGTTGTTTCAACAAAATATCAGTGCAAAATCCATGCCCAAAAATAAGGATTTACCATTTAGTTGCCCTGTTATTAAACACAAAATTTTCCAATGCGAAATCGTATGGAATGTTTTGCATTATAGCATACCCTCAGGAATTTATTACGTGAAAATCACAAATAATAAATGATCATAAATTAAAGAATGTTCGGGCGAAGTAGATACGCGGGTAGGTTAAGGATTCCCTTATAGAACGTTATGCCTTTACTTCTCTGAACTACCAATATATGACGTCATCATGGAAAATGACGTCAGGTCACTGCAAACTTGAGCTGTTATGACGGGGAGAGTCAATCTCTACCCAGAGTTGTCGTTCCTTGCTCTCACTTACACCTCTGTCAACGTCTCAAGGGTTTTACAAGATGTCAAGTCTTTTTGTGATACAAGAAGCATTGATTTGGGTTGAAACGTGCATATTGGGTTGTTCTATTGCACCGGGCCTAGATACATACATGTAGGTACATGAAGAATATAATATAGTAATGGAAAAAATTCTACAAATAGTTTCTTGCCTACATTTTCCCAATATTTTATAAAAGTTCTTAGTTTTATTAGCCGTAAAAAAAAAAGTGGATTTACATGTGGAATAACATTGCTTATTTTGAGACGTTAACAGAGGTATAATTATGTGAGTGTAAGTAACGATAACTCTGGGTAGAGATTGGGGGAGAGTGTCAAAAACTTTAGACCTTATTTGAAACTGGCTATAAGATGTCAGAACGCTATTGCAAAATTCACGTGTCTGAATTGTATTTTAATAGCTTATATGTCCGAATATTTCAAAATTGTTTAATTACCCTTGATTGAAATTCAGCGTGTTTACACTGCTTTCGAAAAATATACTTTTGAAATGTACTGTTTCATACCAGTCATAAGAGGTAGAATGTATGATGCGTTTATAAAAGAGTCTAGCGCAGGTAAGTTATGAGAATTCATTTGAGATTTATTACGGAAATCGTAAGAGGAGTTTGTTCTCTACGCGAATCTTGCTTGGTTAAATGTATGATGGCTTTGTTTGAATACAGATTGCCCTCAAATGTGTAGGTAAGTGTGTCGGTAAGTTGAACTCTTCATGAAATACGTGTATTTTGTACGCAAGTAATACTACCATTTTTCCCAAGCACATTTCGGGTACACAAGGATACGGTGAGTTCATTTATCAAACAAAAAGGTAAAAATAATTGTTAAATGAGCTGCGCTGAAGCGAATTATGTGAAACACTTCAAACAATTATAAATGACCGTCACGTGATCAACGAAGTCATGTAATATCACAACAGATATGCTAATAAATTGTCTGTACTTAAGTATATAAATTACAAGTTAAAACTAAAAACCGACCTCGCAATCCAATGTATTTTTTGAACGCATTTCAAACTCCGGGAAGCCTCCCAGATAGCAAGCTTAAATTGGCCCAGTGTTGGTATATGGTTGGTAGATCGGATACATATCTCAGTTGGCAGAACAGCATTGGACCAACGTTGGACCTACATTGTAATTATCACTGTTGGATCATTGACATTGTTCCAACATCGGACCGATGTTGTTATTATCAATGTTGATGGATTGACATCGGCCCAATATTGGACTGACATTGTTGAACAGGTGTAATTGCCGAAACAAAGATCAATGCCCGCTCAACGGTAAATGTCGCGCCCACGGAATTGTTTATTTAGCTAGAGTCAGAGCCGACAATGGGCAAGAAGAGAGCTACGTGGGACTAGCAGACACCGAGTTCAAATTAAGATACGCCAACCACACTCATTCATTCCGTAATCCCACGAAAAAGAATACCACTGAGCTCAGCAAATTCTTATGGACATTGAAAGACAAAAATATTGACTACAAAATCAAGTGGGAAATTTTAGGAAAAACATCATCATACTCAAACATTTCCAAAAAGTGCAACCTTTGTATTCTAGAGAAATTCTTTATAATATGTCATCCCGAAAAATCTTCATTGAATAAGCGTTCAGAACTTGTCAGCACTTGCCGTCATTCCCATAAATTTCTATTTACTCAATCCTGTGTGTAATCATGCTTAGCAACTATCCAGTATGTTTCTGTGTAACATATACTCAGCCATGCGGACGTTTTTCGTTAGATGTCATTTTTCTCCCGACGAGTGAGGGGAAACCATCCCCTTACGAAACAGCCTGTAGAGAAATAAATGTTATGTGATTGAACTCCATCTGATCATCAATTTATATATATATATATATATATATATATATATATATATATATATATATATATAATCCGGCATCCATTTATTTGTTTGTATCATCTGTCATTAAGGTTTTTATTAAATATTATTTGATATTATATTGTACTCATAATTTTTTTCAGAAGGAGTTCGTAGAAATAGACTATGCTCGTTAGCTACGGAGTCAGAGATATTCAATATCAGTAAAGAGTGGTTTCGCTATGCATCCGACAGGGAAGGGGGGGGGGGAAATTAAGAGAACAGAAGAAGAGAGCAAGAGAGATGGAAGAGGAGAAGCAAACAGAAGAAACGGAGGATTAACACTTTGAAATATGAATTTCAAACACACAATTTGACAAATCAAATAAATTTGATAATTGATAAATGTTTCAATAGTTATTTTTTATCCAATGAATTTATGGGATGATTACCATGGAAGTTTTTATCACGTTTTTGCAACAATTTTAGTTTAAACCATATTTTTTATTTGGAAACTACAAGCATATCACATGTACATAATGAAATTCATAAAGGATTCAGAAACAAGTTATAGAAACTTATATTAATTTGTCTCCTTGTGGTTTGTTAAAGTAACGGATCCTTATTGGATAGTACAGGATCCAGTTGCACGAACGTTAGTTATAGTTAACTGGATCCAGTTGCACGAACGTTAGTTATAGTTAACTGGCCGTTAAAATTGAGTTAACGCGCCGTTAAAGTTAACGGCAAGTTAAATGGGTTGCACGAATTTTAACTGACGGTTAACGCTCCGTTAAGTTGCTAATTTAACAGACAGATTTAACTGAGGTACGAGAAGTACATTAAACTATTTAACTAACAGTTAAAACAGGAATGGCGGACTTTTTATTGTTTGGCAACTTGTGGGAGGAAAGAAAAGAGCGGATATACAGAGAAAGACAAAGCATGGAAGACCTCAGCGATAAACAAATAACTTCAAGATTTCGATTTAAGCGCGAGTCTATTGAATTTATCTCGGACCTTTTGCGTAATGACTTAATGAGAGCAACAGGACGTAGCCAGTCCATCTCGGTTGAGATGCAGGTAATTCTTTTCTTTCTAACTCGCATACTATAGATAGTTTGAAGTTACCAATGTACAGCGGAATTCCACATTCAACAATCACATGTGCAAAACAACGAATTAGCATATTTTTATATGGCGGAATTGAAAAACTGAAATTCAAGTGACGTTGATTAACATGAAATATTATAAACACATAATCTCAATATATAATACAATATTTAGTACAATGCTAGCTTGTACAGTTAGTGTAATTTGAATAGGCCTTTGTTTCATACTATGACAATTGCTTAAAAAAGAATTCGAATATATGCATACACGTCGTACCTTCATTTCTTATTTGAAAGCAGTTTACGTGCACATATACAACATTTGAAATTCGATTATAAAGGGGTTTTAGCAGACTGTGTATTACCTTAGAACTGACTATAGAAGTACATGTAGCTTCTAGTTAATCGATATTTTGAACACGTCAACCGTTTTTGTTGTTGTTTTTTTGTTTGTTTTTTGTTGTTGCAAAAATATTACGTCACTTTGAAGTGAACAGTGACATCACATCTGACGTAACAATTGTACTAACTTGTAAGCTTATGATCAAATTTACTTCTATTTTTCTAAATTACTTCATAAAACGTACCGCGCCGGTGTTGTAGTGTAGACTTTTCCTTCGCATAAACTTCCCCCCGAATAAACGGACCCGGGATAGATTTTCCCCCATAGGGGGGAAAGCGCACCAGCATATGATTCCCCCTATGTACAAAGTCACTATAGAGTTTCTCCTTGGGCGGAAAAACCGGCCTAGTATTGAATTTTGCCCCTCCTATTCTATACTGGTACGGTTTTCCTAGGGGGGATTGGGCCTGGATTAATTCTTCCTAGGGGGAAATTCTATGCCAGGCCCATTTTTCTGGGGGGATGTCTATCCCGAGGCCGTTTTTCCGAGGGGAAAGTCTATGCAGGGGAAAAGCCTATACTTCAATCTCCGTTGTGCGTACATATGTAGTAATTTATTTTTTCCATGTTGTAGGTAATGCTTGCTCTTCGATTTTATGCTTCGGGGAGTTTTCTTGAGGTAATTGGGGACACGATGGGTGTAGACAAAGACACGGTAAGCAGAGCAGTCACCAATGTCACCGAAGCTCTCCGGTCTAAAAAAAGACCAGTTTCTGCGGGGGCCTACACAAGATGATATGATGAAGTCGAAGAGAGCCTTTTTTATGCGTGGAGGATTCCCAGGGGTAATTGGATGTGTCGATGGTACTCACATAAGGATACAAGCTCCAACTTTAGACGAACCAACTTAGTCAACAGAAAAGGGTGGCACTCAATCAATGTGCAAGCTATATGTGACCATGAAGGTAGATATACTTCATGCCACAAACCGTGAATTTCATATTTCCTTTTCAACCGGTTACGATTATACATCTTATATGTAATCATTACAATACGTACTCACATAAGGATACAAGCTCCAACTTTAGACGAACCAACTTACGTCAACAGAAAAGGGTGGCACTCAATCAATGTGCAAGCTATATGTGACCATGAAGGTAGATATACTTCATGCCACAAACCGTGAATTTCATATTTCCTTTTCAACCGGTTACGATTATACATCTTATATGTAATCATTACAATACGTGTTACTGTACCATATCCATCATCGTCGTATCAGGAAAAATCATCAGCATATTTCATGTAACAAAAATATATCATTGTATTTTAGGAAAATTCATTAACATTGACGCTCAATGGCCAGGAAGTACACATGATAGTCACATCTTCCGATGTCAGTTTGTCTCTCGAGAGCCACAATCGAAGCGTGAGATAGAATTCTATTGGGCGACAGTGGTTACGCATGCTCTCGGTATCTGTTAACACCATACCTGCACCCTGCAACACCCTCACAAGAAGCATTCAACTCGGCCCATTGTAAGACCCGTAGCACCATTGAAAGAGTTTTTGGTTGGTGGAAGAGGAGATTTCATGTTTTGCATGGTGAAATAAGAATGAAGCCGGATAAGGTTTGTAGAGTCATTGGAGCCTGTGCCATATTGCATAACATCGCACTTCTGTTAAAGGAGGACATGGAGGGCGATGACCAACAAGACGGAAATGGAGTAGGCCATATCAATTACAATGGACCCGAGGACGGAAGAGTTGTGAGGAATTTCATCACCACAACATATTTCTAATTTCAAGTTGAATATGTGCCATGGGGTTTAACAACAAGAATAACTCTTGGTGCAGGTTACGATTTCAGTTATTTTATTCCAACATATGGTGTCTCCATTTATATGTATGACGATGACCTATAATGAAAATGAAACATTCGCACATGCAATGTCTCTCACATACGATAATTTGAGCAATAAATTAATATCATATAGATTTAAAACGATTTAATTCTTATACCAGTAATATGTCGTCATTTCCCATAAAGGAATATGTAGCTGCATATATAGTATATCGGTACGAGATTCAACCTGATGTACTGTGTTACCAAAGTCAATCTTGTAAACTCTTAATTGATTAGTGTTAATCCTCTTTGTATAAGTTCCCATACATGCGTTCACAACTACCACTCCTTAAAAACTCGTTCTTCAATTTCTGATAAAATACTCATCCTACAAATATCTATCTCAGCAAACACTATTCACAAAGACATTACATGACACCACGTACAAAAGAGTTAAAAGACGAATACGATGACTATGTATAAATGGATTAGTAACAAGGTGAAAGAATGAATGAAATTGAATTCAACCGGCTGATGATTCTCTAACTTTTCCCTCTTGAACAATGTCACCTAAATTTCATTGATAGCCTGTAAGGCAAACATGGCACTTTCATTTTGGCTTACAGTCTGTTTTAAACATTCAATCTCCAGAGACAGCTTTACATTTATTAATCTCAAGTTTTCTTTTTCCATATCGTCTCTGTCCATTTCCTTTTTTAATTTCATAGTCTGGAGCTCGAAGTGTGTTTTCTGACAACGTAATACCTGTAATGTTTAATGAACGTAGTATATTTTCAAACTCAAGGTTTTGCACCATACTAGTAATTTTTTAAAATTTGATCTATTATTATCAATATTATTGTTTATTTATTTTTTCTTCCTTTTTACATACTTCTCTATATTATTATACGTATATGTGTCACCTCATATTGCATTTTCTGCAATTCCTCCATTGGTACTTTTTTCCTCCTCTTTGGTTCACTTTCTGAATTTTTGGAGACAGCAGGTTCACGGATTTCATGTATCTCGTCTGCTTGGGGTGCAGTCAGATTACTAAATCAAATGCAATATATTATTTAATTTAATACTTACAAAGAATTGTCTGGTTGGGAAGATTTATGTCAGTCTCGGTTGATAGTTAACAACATTTTGATTTTAGCCTGGACATACCATACTAAACTTTCATTATACTTTTAAGATATACCTTTCACAATTCGAAGTACATGCAGGTTCAGGTATGGAAGCTGATACTGAGTCCACAGGATCAGTTGTCTGCATCTCAGTAATAGTGAGTCAAGAAGGATTTTCCATCACGGCTGTACTTAATGAAACTTGAAAAATAAATTATATCTCAGCAATGTTATAGTCGACTTGGTATAATCTTTAAACATGCATTAAAAAAAAGAGAAGAAATTGCATTATACTATACTAATTATTTGCATTCACCTCAAAATCAGAAAATTCGTCTTGAAATGTCATTTACAATCATGTTCTTCAAGTCAAAATTTATGTTATGTATGTGCACATTACGCAATGCATATTGTTTTATCCGTGAATAAAGATTTATTCAATTCATTTAATTTATTTATTGATTCACTTTGCACGTTGGGATAAAATCACGTTGCACATAATGAGATTGATTGATTGAATATTGTTTAACGTCTCACTCGAGAATATTTCATTCATATGGAGACGTCACCACTGCCGGTGAAGGGCAGCAAAATTTAGGCCTATGCCCGGTACTTATATGACCATTGAGCAGGGAGGGATCTTTATCGTGCCACACCTGCTGTGACACGGGACCTCGGTTTTAGCGGTCTCATCCGAAGGACCGCCCCATTTAGTCGCCTCTTACGACAAGCAAGGGGTACTGAGGACCTATTCTAACCCGGATCCCCACGGGACCACATGATGAGAGATATATAAATAAACTAAATATTTCTAAAACATTTATATATTTTTCTTCTTAACAAGTACATTGTACGGTTGAAAAGCTACTTACTCGATGTATAACTTTCCACTAGACCTATTTTGCCAACTATAAACTGGCTGGACAGGAACGTAGTGTCGCCTTTTAAATTTGTTGGGGGGGGGGGGGGGGGGGGGGGCAATTGAAACAACAATTGTCTAAAATTTTAAAAAAAATTATCAAGCAACATAAAAGGAATGATAAACCCTAAAGATGGTCTTTGGTTCAAAATTCTAACTCTTTGGAGGGAGTGTTGGGTGTTCGTCCTTCACCAGTTGTTCAAGCTTGCAATCACTTATACTGTCAAGGGGGGGGGGGGGGGGGGTGTCAAGATATCTTTCTATGAAAATGACTGAATTTTATCATACGTTTAAAATTAACGGAAATTAAAGAAAATAAGCCTTGTCACCCCCCCCCCCCCCAATATTACAAAAATGTCTGATGCCGGAATGCAAGGTGGTCGATATAAATGATGTCACAATTTTGTAATATGTGTGGTGATGATGAGCTGTTTACTTTCACAGTGTCAATCTCTACTCAGAGTTATCGTTCCTTACACTCACTTACACCTCTGTTAACGTCTCAAAATAAGCAATGTTATTATATACTTTCAATTTCATCTCTTCTTTTTTCTTTAAAAGTTTGCGGGCATATATCACACGATATATGCCCGGAAACATTCCGGCCCGCAAACATTACGTCACAATCAAATTTCTACGCCGTTAATTTTCAATTTTTTTTTGGTGTTTTTCCATATTTTACTCAGTTAAACCGATAAAGTTATTGTTAAAAATAAAATTATTGTTGGTTTCTAAATGAAATTGAAGGTATATAATAAAAAGGTTATAGACTTTGTATGGGAAATATGACGACCTCGTTTTTTGTCGCGAACGAACCTCGCAAGCTCGGTCCGTCTACGCGCCAAAAAACTCGGTCGTCATATTTTCCCATACAAAGTCTATAACCTATAATTATTCCACATGTAAATCCACTTTTTTACGGCTAATAAAACTAAGAACTATTTCATAAAATATCGGGAAAATGTAGGACAAGCAACTATTTGTAGATTTTTTTTCCATTACTATATATTCTTCATGTACCTATGTATAGGCCTGCTACAATAGAACTACCCAATATCCACGTTTCAACCCAAATCAATGCTTCTTATGTTACAAAAAGACTTGACATCTCTTCAATATTTATTTATTTACGTATATTTTTGTAACTGTAGTCAAAACCATTACGTTATTTGAGCATACATGCCATTTTACAAAAATCTTTTAAAACCCCTGAGACGTTGACAGAGGTGTAAGTGAGAGCAAGGAACGACAACTCTGGGTAGAGATTGTCACAGTGTAGGCCTAGTCTGAAGCGAGTTAAAGACCTTCAAAGGTTGATCTCATCGAGAATTTATTCGGAAATGTAGCAGACAGAATGATTACTTCGTTTGTGAATGAAATAACTGGACTTTTCTAACAACAAACTAGATTATTACATAGCTCTCGAGTCTCAGTGCAGTGAAAGGGGTTTTATAGAGCCTTGCAGGTTTATAAAGGGGCTATGCATATGATACCAGTCTTACTATCGCAAGTACTCTTAGTTTGATATCGATATATATATATATATATATATATATATATATTCACATTTGATGTAAGAAAATTTAAAGTTTGTGTTATAAGCTCTCAAAATCCTAAATGTTTGAAATGGCGGGCACCTCCATGCTCTTTATATGACGTCATCATTTTGTGTGTGTTTTGTCAAACGACAACGTAAATTTAGAACATAGACTGTCAACATTCTTATGAAATGAACTTGTAAATAATATTAAAAAGCAATTTCAGTGCTTCAGATATAAGAATTATTTTAAAATAATTCAGAGTTTAATTGCATAAAGTCATACATAGGCCACGAATGCGTATATTACGGTATATATGTACCTGTAGGGGGTGGCATTGACGACTCGAAGCCACCGACAATGCCACTGAAGTTCGGCCTGTCTTTCATCATTCCGATGATTTTCTCCTCAGCGGCAGTCGGTGGCTTAGGCGGGGGGCCTCCACCTGTCATCTTCAACGACTTCTTCGCTTCGCTGAAGCTCTTCTTTGCCCCCTGCTGCAAATTCCCCCACTTAAACTTGACCTGACAGCTCCTGCCATTTTGCGTTTTTCTTAGTGTTAGTTATTAGATTCGAATGCTTGGCCTTTAAAAAATGTTCATTTTTTTCAACAAAATCCGTCAGCGCGCTTATCTTTGCTAGGCTCCAATTACAACTTCTGCTCTTTTTAATAGTGGCCATCTTTTTTTTTTCAGTAGGGAAGGTAAATGCACGTGCAGACGGATTTAACGAAAGTTTAACAGAGTTTCCTCTGTTAAATAATAGTTAGTTAATTAATAGTTAATAACTTTTCGTGCAACTCAATTTTTTAACTATCTATTAGCTAACTAACAGTTTAAAATTTAACTATTAGTTACGGACTTAATTCGAAGTTAATTTAACTAACGTTCGTGCAACTGGATCCAGAATAATACGGTTGAAACAATTCATAATAGAAGAGAATATACATGTGTAGTTTGGAATCATACATACATGAGAATTTCTAAATACATTTTTGAATACTAGTAACATATTTTTAAATATAATTTTATGTTGGCCCAGCATTGGTACAACGTTGAATAACTACAATGGGCCAACAGTATAACGAGTAACTGCATTGGGCCAACAGTAGAATAATTATTGTACAGCAATGGACCAACGTAACGCCAACATGTTGGTGCAACGTTGCGTCGATGAGCAAAATTGCATTGGCCCAATATAATTTTCCAACATTGGACCAACGTAACGAACAACAGTGGCCCAACATTGGACCAATGTAAGCTTGCTATCTGGGCTTAACATAGCTGCGTAGTTCGACAACAAATGTACTTTGCCGTTCTCACAATCCTCAACATTGTAAACCTTGCCGTTGCTGTCGTCCATGTTAATCTTTATCACCCGTGCCTTCCTCCAATATATCCCCAAAAAGTTGGTGCCAGCACTGCAGCAGAAAGAAGCTTCATTGGTGCAAACTGACGTTACATTTCTTCGGTACTATTTAGAAAGACGTTAAGAATGACGTCACAATGACGTAACGTCACAAACGTTACTGAACCCCGCACCCCAAACTTCCACCAGAGTTCGTTTGCTCACAAACTCCCCGTCGAGGCCTCATTACGTCACATACGAATAAACGTATTTATGAAACGAATTTGTGAGCAAACGAACTCTGGTGGAAGTTTGCCCCGCACCATCGGACTTTGGCGTGACCATCGCACTTTAGAGTCTTACATATATAAAGTTGCTTGACATACATGTAAATATGTGGGACATTTACGAGTTCTGGGGCTAAAATATGATTTTTGTTTCTTGAAAAAATTGCCGAAAATGGTAAACATTTTCAAATTCTATTTTGATAATATGAACCTTTGAAAACACTTATTTTCTGAAAGTATGTAACCCTTTAATTGTAAATGATATTGTTTAACATTAATGCATGGAGACCTTTTCGAGTTTGGGGGCAAAACATGAACTTTGTCACCATTTTTATTTTAGATATGAGAAAAACATCTATTTGACAAGTACACTGTACTTTCGGTTAGACGGCGCAGTAATTTCAAGAGTGAGGTGCTTATGTATTACCCATTTGTCATTCGTAGATGAGGCACATAATTATGTCCTGAGATTACGCTTTGACGAACCTTTTTGCCCTGGAAGATAGAGATAATGGGTTGTCTGATACGACTCGATAGAGATATGTAGCGGTGTATGGTTTGGTATTGTATAGGGAATTTTTAATACTTGTGCCTGAACCTTTTGTATATTCCAAAATTATTTTCAAAAACAACAATGACAGCTCAAATATTTTAGAATGATCAATGTTATTTAATTAATCAAGTTTCCTGATAAAATCGCATGCGTGGTTCATATCCAGAGGCTTTGTGTAAATGGAACATCAAAAACAATGAAGAAACAGTCCATTGTATCTTTGAAGTTCTCTGTGTCTTCTACTGGTTTCATAGGAATAATATACACAGTATTCCAAACGAGATTACACAAGTGTTTGAAGTATCGAAAAACAAAAGAAATATGAAAATACTTCAGGATGTACTAATTAATCAACTGTCAATGTTTAACATAGCATTACCCGGTATCCCATTGACTGTTCTATACATCATAGGTAGAGAGTGAGCGTACTTCTCTAGAGGACAAAAATCAATGTATTATTTAGAATCTGCCTCAAATTCCAATTAAAATTAGCAGTAACAGAATGAATTCATTTGCGACAAGCCACATATTCATTTGCAGTTAACGCTAAGATCGGAATAGAGATGTCTGTCCCGGACAATATTGTTTGGTTGATGGTGATTTGCGTTTACTCGAATTACGAAGTATGTGGACAAAATTATTCAAGGAGAGGTAAGATTTTCATTATCAATTATTTTAATTTGATATCATTACGGAACAAGAGTACCGCCAACGGTAATATAGGGTGTTTTTCTTACACCATGATTTGTAGAACTTGGCTTCAAGTAGTATCAGCAATCATCAGGGTGTGACATACATGTACATTCTTTGCATCGTAAAAACAAGACAAATCATGTACTCTCAATGAAATTTTTTTCACTTGGCATAAGATGAATGTGTGCCAAGTTTGATGGTCCTTGTCCCAACGAATCGGTCTGCATCCTGCTACAACGACCTTGACCTTTGGAAACAATAGGCGTCTTCCACTTAGCATAATGTGTATGTGTTTAAAGTTTGACGGTCTTAGGCCCAACAGTTCGGTTTGTATACTGCATAAAAATGATAATGTGACCTTGACCTTGAAAAATTATAGGCACTTTCCTCTCATAGTGATCAAATGTACCAGCTTGTAAAATCTTGTAGCTTATGGTTCGGTTTGTATCCTGCCTACGAACTTGACCTTTGACTTCTAACCTTGAAAAACATTAGGCATCTTCCTCTCATCATGGTGATCAAATGTACCAAGTTAAAATATCATGGAGCTTACGGTTCGGTTTGTATCATGCCTACAAGGTTTTCCTACTAAGTAATACTACGACAATGACTTTTGACTTCTGACCTTGAAAAACTGTAGGCATCTTTCTCTCGTGGTAATCAAATATACTAAGTTGTAATACCCTGGAGCTTACGGTTCGGTTTGTATCCTGACCACAGGGGTTTTCTGCTAGGTTTTCCTACTAAGTGATACTACGACCTTGACATTTGATCTTGGAAAAAAATAGGCACCTTCCTCTCGTCATGGTGATCAAATGTACCAAGTTGTAAAATCCTTGAGCTTACGGTTCGGTCTGTATCCTGCCCACAAGGTCCGGACGAAGTCATAGCATAATTCTTCGACAGGCGTATAAAAATGAATTATACATACAGCTTTTTTTTTTTAAAGACGTATGAAACCCGGACAGGTTAATTTTTGAGAAAGTGAGAAACAAATAACTCATTTCGTATCTCGGATTAATTGTCTCGTCATAACTAGTTACATGTATATCTTGGCACACTGATTTTGACTGCGGATTATAACTCCGTTTACCTGATCAGGATATAGGGCTCACGGCGGGTGTGACCGGTCAACAGGGAATACTTACTCCTCCTAGGCACCTGATCCCACCTCTGGTGTGTCGAGGGGTCCGTGTTTGCCCAACTATCTATTTCGTATTGCTTATAGGAGTTATGAGATTGATCACTGTTCGTTATCTTCGCCTTGCATATGCATGCATTTTGTTATAACGGTTAGTATTTTGTTATAACAAGTTATACCTCAGTATTACGAGTTATAGTTTTCTTGTTGTACCAGTAAGTACCTCGGGTTATTTCGTACATGTAATAACGAGTTAGTATCTTGTTTATTACGGGTAAAAATTTCGTTAAAACGAGGTAGTATCTCATTAATAAAGTTGCTGTATTTCATAATAATTAAATGATTATCTCGAGATAATCACTTCGTTATGCGACGAAACACATATACATGTTACTATCATTATCACCTTGTTCAAACAAGTTGGAGATTTCCTTAAAACGATATACATGTACTTCCAAAATTTCTGAGGCATGAGTTTACATAAATAAAACTGCTAACGTAAAAAACAAATCAAATTGAAATGGTATTGCATATCATCCATATACTGTGAATCTGATGATTTTGAAAATTTCAGAAAATGTTATAAAAATAATATGAGTAAAATTAAAGACACCTAATGTATATTTGTTACGATAGAGTAGTATTTCATTACTACATCTATGTCAAGTGACGATGCCTTTGGGGGGTGGGGGGTGGGAAATGCATTGATTCAATCTTTGATCGCTAATAATAAAAAAAATTAATGGACTTGGTTTAATTCCTGCTGTTTTCCAGGAATGAAATACATTGATTTTATTTTAGCAGACCTGTAAACTCCATTTTAATTTCATCGATCCCAAAGACATCTACAATTAAGGATGACGGGCCTATAATTCGTTTCTACAATAGAGATTTTATTCAAATTTTGATGTAAGGTAAGGCATGTATTATGATGAGACAAAATCAATGAATAAAACATATTACGGTCATCGTCTTTGATTATAAAACGTAGGCTATAAAAATCTATAATTACAATGGAAATAACGGAAAATTTTCCCGGTACAATATAAAAGCTAGACTTTAAGAAAATCTACAATCATAGAGTTTTAATCCAAATCAAAGTATGGTTTTAAAGCTTACTAATCATCAGGAAAAAATATGGGTCATCGGCAAAAACATTTAGGGGAGCATGTTAAAGGACAAGTTTTGGCCAGTTTTCAAGGAAAATGAAGAAATTGATAAGTTTTCTACCTGCACTTTCATGTTTTCCTTTATCACCGTGGCCAAACGTCATTTGGATATAACCATTCCTACACAGGATTCAATTGTGTTTTAAGGCAGAGTACAACCAACCCTTATGGCAATTTACTATTTAGAGTGTAGATGTCCGTGAATAGGGGTTAGAAAGTGACCCATAGTTTTCTTTATACAGATAATTCTTAAGAATTATATAGCCTATCGGATGACGCAATGCATTCTGGTTCGAATGATATATATAGCATTCAGTCAGATCCCCTACCACTTGCTCAAACACTTCAACACAGTTAGAAAATTTCGTGTAAATTGGTCTCTGTCGTTCATTTTCTTCACATTTTTAGAAAACAGAAAAAACCCACCTAAAATTCAAATTACATCAGTGAAAAGACAACATCATTACAAATGTAGACCATAAATGTCAGGAAGAAAACTGCAATTAAGACGTTTATTAATGATAATTAAAATATAACGCTCTATACAATCATTCTATGAAAATATAACGTAGGATACAACTATTCCTAATATATTGACAATTTGCAACGATGCATGCTTTTTAAAACGCCTTGTGATGCCATCTTGCGTTTTCGTTACGTTTTTAAAATTTGAATATTGAACTTCATTGTTTATTACAAGATATAACGTAAATCATAACGTTCCAAAGGGAACTTGGGCCACCTCATAACCCCTCCTCACGGATATCTACACTCTCCATAGTAAATTGCTGTATACGGGTTGGTTGTACTCTGCCTTAAAAGCACGATTTTATCCTGCGTAGAAATGGTTGTATCCAAATGACTCATTTGCCACGGTGTTTGTACTAAATAATCATATGGATTAGGAAAAAGCTTATCAATCACATATATGCGAGGGCTGTTCGATATGTAATGTGTATTGTACCACAGCACGATAACGCCTTGCACGATTTCGTGGATGATGATACTCTTGAATAGCTATATTCAATACCTTTCCAACGGAATAAACACGAGCCTTCAGCTTCACATAGTTTTAAACTTATAGTCATTTCAATAGAATAGGTCGTTGACCATTGTTCAAAACATGGTTGGGAAACGGGTTGAGAATATTGAAGAAATTAGAGCTTGCACAAAAGTTCGCACAAAACTCATTCATTCGAGAGGTTTATGGGTCTGATAAGGTATCTTATGAGAGTTCGTAGGTGGAGGAAGAAATTTCTGACTGGCTCTGAGTCCGTCAAAGATGATGCAAAATCTGGCCGACCTGTGACTGTAAGAGGCAAGTTAAATGTCTCAAAAGTCAGGGAAATAATTGAAAGTGAAGGCAGATGCACGATTCGTGATATTGCCAAAGCTATTTGTATATCGCTATCGCGGGTGCATTTCATTTTGAAGCGTATTTTGAAAGTACGAAAGATTTCTGCCAGATGGATACCGCATATATTGACAGATGACCAAAAACGGGTTACGAGTACAAACCGCTATGCAATTGCTTAAAATGTTTCCCAAATTCAATCAAAGACAATTTGCAAACATTGTTACTGGTGACGAAACATGGGTTCACTATTTCGAACCAGTAAGAAAAGTTGGAAACAAAATATGGCTAACTAAACACGGTAGAAGGCATGTAGTTGCCAACAGAACCACAAGCACAAAGGAGGTTCTTTAATTGCATATTCTTCTCATGTGATGGTATAGCCGTACAAATTCCGGTGTCGAGGGGCAAAAGTGTTACAGGTCAGTTTTACGGAGATGTTGTACTAAAAAAGCTCAAGAAATATTATCATAAACAACACCCTGTGTCAGGATTTAGGCATGTTCGTCAACTTCATGATAATGCTCCATCATATACATCTGAGCTTGTGAAGCAATTTTTTAAGTCGCAGAAGGTTACCGTCTTGCCATACCCACCATACTCTCCAGATCTAGCCCCTTTCGACTTTTTCCTTTTTCCAAAAACTTAAAAAGTTCTTATCTGGTCGTCATTACAAGTCCCGACAAGCCCTTGGCTCAGACATCAGTCAGTGCCTTAGAGGTCTACCTAAATCAGCGTACCGTGACGCATTTCAGAAATGGATTCAGAGATTGAAAATATGTATTTCAAACCGCGGAAAATACTTTGAAGGGATGTAATGTTTATTTCACTATTTGAGTTGAATGCTTTAGAAATATCGTACGTACAATATACGTTACATATCGAACAGCCCTCGTAAAACACTAAGTCCTTGTATAATATTCCAGGGGTGGTGTCAAAATATGTAATGTACATATGCATGAACTGTCACATATTCACTAATCCCGATATAGAGTTCAGTATGCAGCTACAGACAACAGATTTGTATGTAATGTATACATTTTTTTTTTTCATTTTCATCCTCTTTAACCTTTTTAAATAAATTCAAAATTCAAATGTCTGAATAAATTTGTATTGATAAGAGACCAAATACATGTACTTCAAATGTCATCGTACATGTATTTTTGAACGTATTTCATTAAATCCAAATGTATTATAAGGATCGGAAATAAGTACTGACAACTTATTAAATATAACAAATGATTGACTAATCTCGTTTGAGATTCGGCTCGGCTGAATATTTGAACTGACGACTTCACCGAATCGCCGAGCAGTCCCTCATAATTCATGTCTGGAAATTTACTTTCAGCTTCAGCCGGTTCTAGCATTTAATGTGCACTTTGGTAACATTGCTGTTCGCTTCATAAAAGTGATTTAACTGTAAAACTAACTCTCTATCGCTATCAATTTTGCATTGCTTCCCGTTAAGGTATAAGAATCCAAAAATGAAAACAATCACCAAATTTCCCGTTCAAATGAAGACTTCCATAGTACAATATTGTATCTTCTGAAATTGAAGAGTTTCTATGGTCTGTTTAATCTAGTTACTGATACAGTGTATCTCCACAAACCTATACTTGTACAAAACTAGTTTTAAAAAAAAAACTATAGAAACTCTTCAATTTAGGGAGATAAAATATTGCGCCCTGGAAGTCTTCATTTAAAGAGAAAATTTAGTGATAGTTTATTTTATGGCATTTGCATACTTAGGCGGTAAGTCATGCAGCATTATTAGTGATACAGAGTTGGTTTGATAGTCAACTAACTTATTTGAAGCGAACAGTAGTGTCGCCTAAGTGCACATTAATCGCTAGAACTGGCCAAAGCTGAAAGTAAATTTCCAGATATGAATTATGAAGGACTGCTCCGAGATTCGGTAAAGGCGTCAGTCCAAATATTCAGCCGAGCCGAATCTCAGCCGAGATTAATGATTGAGATAAAGTATTACAAAACTACACCCGTGTTGTACAAGTATAGATATTATATAAATTATTTGAATCTCCAAAATCATCTCTACATTTGTGTACAGCAGCAAGTATGTTGTGTTCAGCTTTAAAGACAAATATCATTCCCTAAAAGTAAAAGATATGTGTTTATAATATGTGAAAATGTATTACCCCATTACCATGTCTGATCACTATACAATGTGGTTGGTTGGAGGTTGTATATTAATTGTTTAACGTCCCTCTCAAGATTTTGTCACTCATGGAGACGTCACTGTTGCTGGTGATTTAGTCCAATATTCGGCGCTGAATGCCTTTGAGCAGGGAAATATCTTTAACATGCTGTACCTGTTGTGACACGGGGCCTCGGTTTTTGCGGTCTTATCCAAAAGGACCGCCCTATTTAGTCGCCTCTTACGATAAGCAAGGGATACCGAGGACCTATTCTAACTTGTTCACAGAACCTTTACCGTGCCACACCTGCTGTGACACGGGGCCTCGGTTTTTGCGGTCTTATCCAAAGGACCGACCCATTTAATCGCCTCTTATCTAGTCTTACAACAAGCAAGGGGTTCTGAGGAGGTATTCTAACCCGGGTCTCCACGGGAGCAATACGCGTGTCAAGAAAATCCATCTGTGTGGAAGCCCAGGGAAACATACAGAAATTCAATATTGAGATTCACGCTGAATTTGACGAAATTGAACAAATTTCATGATCGTGATCCCAAAATCGCCCTAAAACAAGTTTAGACTTTATTCAATGCAGTAAAAACCTAATGCTATTTAAAGTTAAATAAATAACCTGGTCTATTATAGGTAAGGGTCTTGTTTTTCCATAATTTCTTTTTGCCGGCACAATGGACGAACTAGTATGTGTTAAAGGATGAGGTGAAACAGCTATTAGAGACGGCCCCCTTTTCCGTGGTCAATAAAAGTAATTCGACTGTACAAAAGTCTACCGATTAGTTGTCGGTCTCAGGCTGATGGACACGTTGCACTCTATGAACTATAAAATTCAATATGTACGTAGACAGAAATGTAACTTTTACGTCCAGTTAACGTTTGATCGGGGTGTTTGATTAACTCTCCTTGTGATCGTTGTGTTTGTAACACGTAAACGCACTTGCAGAATCGGCAGCAAATTATCAATAAATGAAGTAATAAACTACAACCCATTTAACCTATTTATTTCCTCCAGTGGATCAAGAGTACAGACACAGCATGAAGTGAATTCACATCAAGCTTAATTAAAAACAGATGAAAAACATTTTTATTTATCTGCATACATCCATTATGATATTGAATTTAAGATGATAGAACATAAGAAAGTTTTTCTCATATACACGCACGTAAATATAAATGTTCGTGTGTTAAATTCCCTTGGGGATCCGGGTTAGAATAAGTCCACAGTACCCCCCTTGTTTGTCGCAAGAGGCAAATAAATGGGGCGGTCCTTCGGATGAGACCGCCAAAACTGAGGTCCCGCGTCACAGCAGGTGTGGCACTATAAAGACCCCTCCCTGCTCAATGACCATAAGCGCCGTGCATAGGCCTAAATTCTGCAGCCCTTCACGGGCAGTGGTCACGTGACGTCTGAGTGAAATATTCTCAAGAGGGACGTAAAACAATGTTTAATCAATCAATCGAATGTTAACTGAATTGTGTTTAGAATTAATATCATTAACTTTCTCTCTTTAATTTTTCTATGTATGCTGCAACTTTTATACTGATGCAAATACCGACCACATCTGTCACTGTTGACAGTTTTTAAAAGATATGTCACCGTTGACACTTAAAGTTTGTTGTTTACGTCAGGGATACACATATTTCTACAAGTGTTTGCCCAACTCTTTATTTTGTATTGCTCATACGAGTTATGAGATTGGTCACTGTTCGTTATCTTCACCTTACATGCTAATCCCATTCATTTTATCCGGTATATTTCTATCAATTTTTGCACATGACGTTTAAAACTACACGTAGTAGAAACGCAATTTTCTATCTGTAGGGATCCGGGTTCGAATAGATCCTCAGCATCAGCGACACTATCATATACCGCATTACACATACCGTTTTGAGATAATGTACATTCGCAATTACAACGCAGCCTAAATACCACATGCATTTGTTTCTGTAAATGACTTATGACCTCTGTATACTAATAACAACACAAGGTACCTAGCTTCAAATGACACAGAATGGCACCCCCTGAGAATGTCGGCCTGTTGAGCCTCCTGGGAATATGCGATGCTAATGTATTTACTACCGTTGTATTGTACAATCATTCAACTTAAAAACCATGTATGACATGACTGCATTCATTGCCTCTTATCGCCGAAAACTGCAACAACAACAAAATGGATTTTCCGTTTTATACCACGAAGTGCTATGTACTGATACCGCACAGAATACGTGGGCGATTTTGACTGGCTAGCACGCTCTTCTAAAATTACGTTTGGAATTCTTTAGAGTTATTTATAGAAAGATAGAGCAGTTTTTGGTGGGGGGTTGGGGTTGTTTGGTTAAAAAACCCACATCGTTTTAACTCCAACAATGAATATGAAAACCCGAAACCTTAGTGCACATCCACACTTCAAACAGATAATTTGACTACAGCTCAAAAGAGGAAACAGCCGATTCATATAATAGACTGGTGTGTTATTTTTAAATATAAGGCCAACATTTTTAAAGTTTCGTTAACCGAGATAAATAACTGTTGCAGTTTAGCATTACTGACATCTATATGAGTCGTTCTTTAATCAATATACCATGTTCCTATGTGGAATGATGAACAGTACAATATTTTCATAGGTGCACTCATATCACACAACCCTTTACATATGGCATTCTTAGCTCACTGTCTATTTCTGACATGGCCGCAGCACCTTTGATACATATCATCAGTGCATTTGCCTTTGGTTGATAATTCGAGTGTTTAGCTTTGCCTCAATATCATATGACAGTTGCTACTTGAGTTTTTATACATGTATTTACTTTTGAGAAGTCAAACTGTATAACAATTATTTTCCTCCCTTGGCCTATTTTTACTTATTACACGCTGTGCATTTAAGTCCGTTTTCTTGTATTTGTTTAGCTTTTCGTCAGTCACATTACGGTTTGAAAATCCTGTGCACACAGGAACAGCCAAGTGTAAACAAACGGAACTATACAGTGATCTCAGAATAAATTCCATTTCTCTACGTCGTAACTTGCAAACATTGGAAGTTATGCTGAAAATTATATATAATATTTGTTAAAATATATGTATCATTTAGAAGAAAACGACCCAAATAAAAAAAAAAAAAAATGAAAAGCAAACAAAAAAAGTTTGGAAAATAAAGGACTTGAACTCGGAATGTATGCTTTAAGTGTAAGATTACCGAGCACCTAAACCACTAGGCCACCCAGGCATGTAAGTTTAAAGGTTTCACGTTTGACACGCTGCTAAATCTCCAGGTAAATTTTGAGAACGATTTTTTTCATATTTTAGCCATTTTCAACAAGAGTGCCACCTTAAACCAAATTTCTAAGTACAATCATACACAAGTAAAACAATTTCAGTTTCAGTGTTTTATTTCTAGTTTAGGGTGGCCTTTTGCAACAGTTTGCAATTTTTTAGGCCCATTACGTTACATCTACTACATGTATATACTCTTTGTGATCACGGTGATGTTTATGCTGATCAAATAAAGATACTATCAACATATAGATATTTTTATTGAGTAATTTGGGTAAACAGAAGTATTAACTGACATTGTATAGCAGAATATTCGTAAAAAATTATATTCAAGAAAAAAGTATTTATGTAGGCGAAATTGCGTACCAAGTGCGCTATACTTCTTTAAGAAGAAAAACGTCGTTTTCAACCCCATTTGGCCCCCAGAGTGAAAATGAAAATTCCGAAAACTTATTGCACATCTTCAGGACACCACAAATCATCTTTCAGATGATGATTTTGGTATTGCATAACATATATGAGGAGTTCTTAAAAGCAGTTTTGTTTTCTTTTTAGAACGAAATATCATTTAAACCCCGATTTTGCTCCCAGGGTAAAATTGAAAAATCCGAAACCGTATTGCACGTCTACAGGACACCACCTACTAAAATATTAATTGGTAACTGCTTAAAATAAAACAGGAGTTTCAGGAAGAGGAAGTGTGACATTCGGACAGACAGGTCAGGGTAACAACAATTTACTCGAACTTTCTATAGAAAGGGCGGGTATAAGGATTGATTAGCGCTACATGTACCTGTTCGTGTGTGAATTCTGACATTTCCATGAAATATGTACATGTATTTACTTTGCCAACATTACCCAGTTGTGCTAAATGTGATATCCAACACAAACGTCAAGTTGTATGGTCCGAATTACGACAATTTACCCCCATCTTTCTATTAAATCATTGCACGTATGTAGTTATGAGGCTGTGTGACATGTCATACATTATTTCACCTGTTTTAACCAAAATTATTTGATTTTAAATCGGTGTTTACAAACAACCGTGTCACTCGGTCATTTCAAGTGATAGTCACGTGACTAGTTCAAACTTTCAGATCATCGGTGTTCGTATCTGTGTGAAGCTGAGTATTTTGTTACAACAGTACCGTGCCATAAGTTTATTAGAAATAACGAGAGGCCCATGGGCCACATCGCTCACCTTGGCCCATATCTTGATAACTGAAAACAATATGTAAAAATTGGAACATGTGTTTCTGATATCTTGCCTGTCATAGCAGGAGTTCCACAAGGTTCTATTTTAGATCCTCTTTTATTTTTATTTTACATAAATGACCTTCCGTTGCATGTAAATAATTCAAATATTGACATGTTTGCAGATGATGTTACTCTGCACTCTTATGGTCATAGTACAAGATGTTTAGAAAATGTACTCAGTTCAGATATTTGTGACATTGAGAATTGGTGTTCTCAGAATCAAATGGTGCTAAACGTAAATAAAACAAAATGTATGCTTATGGGTACACAGCAAAGAAAATCCAAATTAGAGGACCGAAATTTAAAACTTCTTGCTAGAAATAATTCAATTGAAAATGTTCAAACTGAGAAGCTTCTTGGTGTACACATTGATGATAAATAACTTTACACCAATCATATTGACTCAGTATGCAAAAACGTAGCTACAAATTATTTACACTAGTAAGCAAAGATAAAAGTTTCTACCCCTACATACCAGAAAGCTCTATTACAATGCATATATTCTACCGTCCATTAACTTCTGCTTGACTATTTGGGGTAATACATCCAACCTTAGTATGGAAAAAATATATAGTTACAAAAAAGAGCTGCAAGGATAATTCTGGATGCAACCTCTTCTAAACCATTGTTTGAGAAACTTGATTGGTTGACAGTTTATGAGCTAATTGATTTACACAAATATATTTTATTATCTAAAAATTTTCGCGGTTTGGCTCCCGATCATCTTGGTGATTTATTTGAATTTCAATCCTCTAGATCTACTTCTTATCGTCTGCGTTCTGAATCAAATCACGATCTTTGATTGCCAAAGTTTAACACGTAATTATTCAAGACCTCTTTACAATACTCAGGTGTGAACCTGTGGAACAAACTACCACAATGCATAAGGCTCTCTCAGTCTCAACATATTTTTAAAAATAATGTAGAAAAATACATTATCAGCTGCCGTACCACTATTCAAACATGCTTTTTTTCTTCTCGTATATAAATTCTATGCACATGATGCATTTGTCTTTTATCGCAATCTGGAATATTAAATTTGGTGATTATTAATCACGGATATCCAATTATGTAAAGTGATATAGATTGAATATTGTTACATAACCTTGTGTTCATGTTTTTGAGACTCTGTTTTAAATGATCATTCTTATACATAATTGTATGTATCAAATGTAAGGCCTTGGGGAAGAATAGTTCGTGCACTGATCAGGTCACCTTCTTGAAATAAAGTATTATTATTATTATTACATGTATCTGAAGACTTTCCATGTATATTTGCATGAAAAACCTTAGTCCCTATTTTGGCCCAAAGTTACCCCTGGAGGTCATACTTTTTACAAACTTGAATCTGCACTATGTCAGAAAGCTTTCATGTAAATGTCAACTTCTTTGGCCCAATGGTTCTTGAGAAGAAGATTTTTAAAGATTTTCTCTATATATTTCTATGTAAAACTTTGATTCCCTATTGTGGTCTCAATCTACCCCCGGAGGCCATGATTTGAACAAAATTGAATCTGCGCTATGTCAGGAAGCTTTCATGAAAATCTTAGCTCCTCTGGCTCAGTGGTTTTTGAGAAGATTTTCCCTATATATTTCTATGCAAAACTTTGATCCCCTATTGTGGCCCCAACGTACCCCGGGAGCCATGATTTGAACAAACGTAAATCTGCACTATGTCAGGAAGCTTTCATGTGAATCTCCGCTCTTCTGGCCCATTGATTCTTGAGAGGAAGATTTAAAAAAAATTCTCTATTTATTCCCATTTAAAACTTTGATCCCCTATTATGGTCGCAACTTACCCCCGGGGGCGATGATTTGAACAAACTTGAATCTGCACTATGTCAGGAAGCTTAAATCTTAGGTCTCAGTGGTTCTTGAGAAGAAGATTTTTAAAGATTTTCCCCTGTATATCTCTATGTAAAACTTTGATCCCCTACCTCTAAGGGCCATGATTTGAACAAACTTGAATCTGCAATATGTTAAGAGGCTTTCATGTACATGTCAACTTCTTTGGCCCAATGATTCTTGAGAAGATTTTTAAAGATTTTCCCTACACATTTCTATGTAAAACTTTGATCCCTTATTGTGGCCCCAACCTACCCCGGGGGGCCAGGTAAATGTCAGCTCTTCTGGCTCAATGGTTCTTGAGAAGAAGATTTTAAAGATTTTCCCTATATTATATTATGTAAAACTTTGATCCCCTGTTGTGGCCCCAACCTACCTCTGGGGTCCATGATTTGAACAAACTTGGATCTGCACTATGTCAGGAAACTTTCATGTAAATGTCAGCTCCTCTGGCCCAGTGGTTCTTAAGAAGATTTTTAAATGACCCTATCCTAATTTTGCATTTTTGTGATTATCTCTCTTTTGAAGGGGGCATGGTCCTTCAGTTGAACAATCTTGAAAGCCCTTTACCCAAGAATGCTTTGTGCCAAGTTTGGTTGAAATTGACCCAGTGGTTCTGGAGAAGATGAAAATATGAAAAGTTTACAACGACGCCGACAGACAACGGACAAATTTTAATCTGAAAATCTCACTTGAGCCTTTGGCTCAGGTGAGCTAACAATATGAAATACCTCTTAGTAATTCGTTATTTAACGCTCTTTCAGCCTTAGAATTAGACAGTTGCGTCTGAGTTGATACATCATGTTGGGATTCACCTGACGCGCGTGGGGCTATTTATAGACGCCTAACAATGTATCAATCTCTTCCCAGAGTTATTGTTCTCGCTATGCTCCACTAATACCTTTGTCAACGTCTAAAAATCATATCAAAACGTACTAACACTAACTTAGCATATCAAACTGTAATGATCATATATAAGGAAATCAAACACTGTCTGAATTTTATAAACGCAGAAGCTGGTAAATATGAGACACCTGAGCGAATTAAAAGGTTTTATATAAATATTCATTCATCCAATAATACTAGAATAATCATGGAATTCGTTGTTTTTGTGAACTTACTGTAAGATTTTAAGCTTAACACTAAAACTTGTAAAATCATACTTTATAATGCAATAGGTAGAAATAAGTTTTGCCAAGAATCTTGACATTCAGACGTTGACAGAGGTGTTGTCGT
Organism: Ostrea edulis; assembly: GCF_947568905.1. Taxonomy (NCBI): domain Eukaryota; kingdom Metazoa; phylum Mollusca; class Bivalvia; order Ostreida; family Ostreidae; genus Ostrea; species Ostrea edulis. The sequence continues at coordinate 64,304,218 of NC_079169.1, read as the reverse complement.
GTAGCGTAATACGCCCTCTGGTGAGAGATTGACAATGTATAATTTATGCTAGTCAGACATTTATTATAGGGAAATGCAGAGGGAACATGACTAAATTTATGCGTCACCCGGAACACCTCGAGCCTTTCACCAAAAAACTCCGTGTTTTCGGAGAGGCCTGATGTGTTCCGGATGATTTTAAATGTACCACACTTGTTTACTTTCTAAATAATATTCTCGCTATTTTCTTTTACATGCAAATGCTTTCAAGCATGTAATTAAGGAAAAGTTATAACTTTTAACACTAATTATCTGCTTGAAAGTAATTATGTACAAAAATAATACATGAACATCGGATCATACAGCTTTAATAAAAAGGAGAAATGATACAAATTACATTTATTGTACAGTGCTAAACTTTGCTTCTGTTAATAAAGACTAACCCCCATATTCATAACTCATCTACGGATTTTCTCAGAACGATTTTCTTAAGTAACACAATCAGCACTAGATGACACTTGTGCAATAACTAAGCGCATCGATTTGTCGATTAACCTCAGTGCTGAATGATAGAATAAGCTTCATGTGCTCTTTTAAGAAATACTAGTACTGCTTGATCATGGAAGTATGAATAAACTGCTGCAATCCCATTTGTACTTGTATACATGTATGTATTGTAGATGTTTTGTACACTCAGCTCCGGCATATCGATTTACATAATTAAATACATGTACAATGTATGCATGTCAAGGGTCATAGGGCAAAGCTAAAGTAAATCATATTTGTTGATGTCAATATTCTAGAAGCAAGTTGTTAGTATTTTAAGCACCTTTTCAGGATATAACAGATGAATATACCAATAAATGCAAATCGGGTTGTAACCCCTTTTTATATGAAGAACTCCTTGTCATATAGATAAAAACTGACTATGGATGTTGCTGTTGTTTTTGTATTTAACGAATCGAACTTGATAAAAAATAAAACTAAAATAAAGACACTATATTGAATTGAATTTCGATTCGGTAAACATCAGTTTAAAGGGGCATGAATTGAGCTGAATCCCCCCCCCTCCCCCATTTTTATTGTTTACAATGCTTAACTAAAGTATTTTGAATAGGCGACCAAAATTTTAATATCAATTTTCGAGTTACAAGTGAGATACAACACTCGCAATGATTTGTAATGTAAATAAGGCTCGTGCCATGTTTTTATTTACATATGGTTCTTTATGCAAGAAACGTTCACAGAAAATAGGCATTTTACGTCGTCTGCAAACTTTTATGTCAAATGCAGCATTATTGAAAATTTATAACACTTATATTTCCTCATTTTAATTATTGGTGCTCAGCCAAAAACAGGGTTTTTATTGACAGACTTTTTAAATTACAGAAAAGGGCAGCCAGAATTATATTGAAGGTGAAAGTAACTCAGACTTATGGATGCATGTACATGATTATTTTGAATATAGAAAATTAGTGCTTGCTTTTAAGGTTCTTAATAACATGACACCAGAATATATGTTAGTTCCAGAACAACAAGAAGTAGCGATAGTGGCATTTTATATTTACTAAAAGTTCGAACTGAATATTATAAACGGTTTTTTAAGGCATCCTCCTCAATTTTATGGAATCAGTTGCCCGAGTCTGTCAGAAGCTGTGGTTCTATTACATCTTTTAAATCAGCATATTTGCAGCATTATTACTCAAATAAGTGATATATAGATATGATGTATGTGTTTATTTTTTCCCCAGTGATATCGTGTGTATATTTTATGTATATATTTTATATTATCTGTTTTTCTATTCTCTCATTTATCTATCTGTGAATATGTTTTTTACAGGACCACAATGTAAACTAGTCATTTGTACTAATAATTGTGCTATCCTGTCTAAATAAAAGAATTTATTATTATTATTATGGATTGCTTAATAGAAAATAGCAAGTGTAAAACAAAATGATTTATGTTAAACACTAGAAACTGTTTAATTGTGTTCAGAATAAACTTGCACATTGAAAAAGCTGCTTTAAACGAACTTTTACTAGTACATATATATCTAACATATGTAAACAAAAACATGGCACGAGCCTTGTTTACATAACAAAGAATTGTGAGCTCTGTATCTCCCATATACCTCGACAAATGACATTCAAATTTTTGCTAACCACTAGAAATGTCTTACTTAACGTAATTCCACCGTCCTTGAACGTCATACAATTTCGCAGTCATTGATTTAATAAGATTTATGCATGACAGGAACATAAATTTTGTTGGAATCTTTTTCAATATTTATTGAGAAAATCTTTTTAACCATAAAATATTTCAAAAGTCTAAGTTTCATATGAATAATCAAGTATATGTTTCAAAATATTGAATCCAAGGGCAATAACTCTGTTTTCATTAAATTATTTATCAAGTCCATTGTGCGATAGATTTCCTTTCTTTTTCACAAATATTTTGTACATTTTTAAAGAAACAGTTTCATGAAATCGTTATGAAATACTATTACATCGTTATAACCAGTTTTTGTGAAATTTTGATGATGCTGTTAAAGGAAAATTGCAATTTTCTGATGTTAATAACAGGTATATTGTGCTAATTAATAAAAAAAATTATTGATACCGCAACATACTTATTTCATCATTTTTATTTGTTACCAAGATATATTATTTGATGAATCAACAATCAAATATAAGATTGAACCTATAATTCTAGAAGGGTGGAATTGCCTTAAGCATTCTAAACATTAACAAGAGGCCCATGGGCCACATCGCTCACCTGAGTCACCTTGGTCCATATCAGAAGATTTTCCATATCTATTTGCATGTAAAACCGTAGTCCCTATTATGGCCCCAAACCTACCCCTGGAGGCCATGGTTTTTGCAAACTTGAATCTACACTATGTCAGAAAGCTTTCATGTAAATGTGAACTTCTTTGGCCCAATGGTTCTTGAGAAGAAGATTTTTAAAGATTTTCCCTATATATTTGTATGTAAAACTTTGATCCCCTATTGTGGCCCCATCCTACCCCAAAGGGGGGGGGGGGGCAGGCATGATTTTAACAAACCTGAATCTGCACTATATCAGAAAGCTTTCATATAAATCTCAGCTTTTCTGACTTAGTGGTTCTGGGAAGAAGATTTTTAAAGATTTTTCCTATATATTTTTATGTAAAACTTTGACCCCCTATTGTGGCCCCATCCGACTCCCGGGGGCCATGATCTTAACAATTTATAATCTGCACTATATCAGGAAGCTTTCATATAAACCTCAGCTTTTCTGGCTCAGTGGTTCTTGAGAAGCAGATTTTAAAAGATTTTTCCTATAAATTTGTATGTAAAACTTTGATGCCCCCCTTGAGGCCCCATCCAATCCCCGGGGTCCATGATTTTAACAAACTTGAATCTGCACTATATCAAAAAAACAAAACCAAACCCCCCCCCAAAAAACTTTGACCCCCTATTGTGGCCCCATCCGATCCCCGGGGGCCATGATTTTAACAATTTAGAATATGTACTATATCAGGAAGCTTTCATATAAATTTCAGCTTTTCTGGCTCAGTGGTTCTTGGGAAGAAGATTTTTCCTATATATTTGTATGTAAAACTTTGACCCCCTATTGTGGCCCCATCCGACCCCCGGGGGCCATGATTTTAAGAATTTAGAATCTGCATTATATAAGGAAGCTTTCATATAAATCTCAGCTTTTCTGGCTCAGTGGTTCTTGAGAAGAAGATTTTTAAAGATTTTCCCTATATATTTGTATGTAAAACTTTGATCCCCTATTGTGGCCCCATCCGACCCCCGGGGGCCATGATTTTAACAATTTAGAATCTGCACTACCTAATAAAGCTTATCTATAAATTTCATCTTTTCTGGCCCAGTGGTTCTTGAGAAGAAGATTTTTTAATGACCCTACCCTATTTTTATCTTTTCTTGATTATCTCCCCCTTGGAAGGTGGCCTGGCCCTTTATTTTAACAATTTAGAATTCCCTTTACCTAAGGATGTTTTGTGCCAACTTTGGTTGAAATTGGCCCAGTGGTTGTTGAGAAGAAGTTGAAAATGTGAAAAGTTTACAGACTGACGGACGCCGGAATACGGGTGATCAGAAAAGCTCACTTGAGCTTTCAGCTCAGGTGAGCTAAAAATGGAAAAATAAAATTTGAAAATTTTCAGCTCAAATCGTGTCCATGCCCCTTTAAGTGCTTTTTTGAAAGTACAAATGTATTATAGCGAACGTGAGAGGCATATTCAGTTCAGCTATCAATTTAGACATCGTGACCTCTGCTCTAGTTATTACACGCTGACGGTAATTCAGAGATGTTTTGGAACATCCATGAAGTTTGTCAATGACTTGTTGGACACTTTCAGCTTCGATAAGTCTTCCAAGTCTTCATGTTGATTACACAGAACGTGTCTGTACGTAGCAGTCATTTTGCCAGCACGACCGCAGTTGAAGTCCGTGTTGCACACGCTGCAAAACACCATGTGATCTGCGTTCTTTGACTCTCGGAGGCATGACCAAAGCACTCCGTCCTGATAGTTTTGGACATATATGTTTCTCCTTTTGAGCCTCTGAATGGGTTTCATCTCTTTTATGTTTAGACGTTTTGTTTGCATTCTCGTCCATCTGACATTCAGTATCCATATGTTGTTGTTTTTTTTGTTGGGTTTTTTTTTTTTGGAGTTTGATATAATTCATTATCAATTGTGTGCTTTATCCCACCGATCGGCCAATTTTGGGAACACCTAAGGTTTTTTCCCAGATTCGTGGAAAATCGTAGGTTTTCAACGTGAAGCCATAGAGCCTACTTTGACTCAAAATCCGTGGGAAATACGGATAATTTACGTACAAGTAAACAGTGTGGGCACGACCATTGGACGTTTACAATATGTCGCGCAATTCGTTTGATGACTTTTTGACTGATACGGTTTTTTTTACATCATGAATACTGAGAACCAAACGTTTTGAAGATTTTACTGGAAAGTTGCTGCTTTGAGAAATTGTTCTTATGTCGTGGATTGTTGTCTGGTGGTAATAAACAAGAGAAGGTTGCACTTGCTTTATCTGTTCAGCCCATGTTAAGAAGATCCCACTCAAGAAAACAATCATTCACAGTCAAATTCTAAATTCCACATGTTTAAGAAAAACTAAATGCATTAAGATGTAAAGCAGGGAGGCTTCGACCAAACTTACCTTTGGACATCGTAAAACCCTCATCACCTTCTGAAATACAACCATGGAAACTACTAAAACCCTAAGTAGACACATCACTTTCCAAGCTCCGGTCAGCTCAGTATATTCCGTTAATGACAAACATTTTACTATATTCTCAGACTCCCTATCATGTCTTCAGTCAATAAACAACATGAATATTGATCATCCATATAATTTGGATATCTTACACTGGTACTATCTTTTAACTAAACAAGGTAAAATAGTTGAGTTCTGCTGGATCCCAAGTCACATTGGTATCCATGGCAACACCAAAGTGGACAAAAATGCACTTCGATGTGACATTGTACACTTCAAAATTCCATACACTGATTTTAAATATTTCATAAAACTACATGTTAATTCTCTTTGGCAAATCTATTTCTGTGACACAAGTAAACTTTATTCTATTCAAAACAAAGTAAACAAATCGTGTAACATCCTAATGAAACGTCAAGACGAAGTGATTATTTTAAGAATACGCATCGGACATTCAAAATTGACCCATTCGTACTTACTAAACAGAGAACCCTCAGTCTGAATGCAGATCTTGTGACTGTCCAACAACTATACATCACATTCTTTCAGAATGTAGTGATTTTACGCCCATACGAAATATACTTTTTAATAGTGTACAATCAATGAAAGAACTATTTACAAATGTTGACAATCATTATATTATACAATATTTACAAGAATGCGACTTTTACAGAAAAAATTGAAAACTTTTATAATACAACTGTTTATATACACGAATTGATTTTAGTTTTTTAAGCTGTTTATATATTTTTAACTTTTCTGTCCGTCGGATGGGACGTTAAAGGGTGTCCCGTGTCAAGGGTCACAACCCCCTTGGCACACAAAAGATCGTTTCCCTGATGTTCGAAAAAGAGTAGGCTCACTGGGGGCCGTCAAGGAAACTCAAACACTCACAACCAAACATCATTCAATTAGTTAACCGCCGTAAAATGGCTGAAATATTGCTAAAACGGCGTAAAACCCCAATCAATCGACCAAAATTGTAAATTTCATGATCCCCGGGTTAGGGGTTTTGACCCCAGGTCCAAACTTAGTATATAGTGTTTATGTGTAAGTTTGCTGATACTGTATCAAATCTAGATGCATACTAAGGAATAGCAGACAAAGATGTTCTTTTAAAAAAGAAAGTGAATTTCACAACCTAGGGTTTTGACTCTAGGATGGGTCCAATGTTTGAATGTTAATACACCTATTATATTATGTGAAGCCTTTCATCAGTGTATGCACCTATGAGGGCATTAAAGTTGCAAAAACACATCTTGTTTTATACTTTTGCTGAATGATAAAATTTAACGTAGATATTCAGAACAGGATTTTTTTCTTCTAAATTTCATAGCCCTTGGGAGTAGTGATAATTTTTCACTAGTACTCAGGTGACCGATAAGGCCTGTGGTGACCGATAAGGCCTGTGGGCCTCTTGTTGTTGAAGAAGTAGTCGTCTATGATGTAAAAATGTCTAGTCTTTAATTTATCGTGAGGAATGGTCGTGTAAAGTGTTGACAAGTCATATGTGTTAATGTTGATTTGAGAAAAGTTCTGCGATTTCACGTTTACTAAAAGTTCTTTAGAATCCACATTTGATTTACACCACTTCTGGCATGTGTAGTCTCACAGTACGTTTAAAGTTTCTCCTTCACAGCTGTTAATATTTTCGTGAGGAGCAAAGATATGGGCTTGGTAGAACATTTATTGGATCCAGCAGTGTATCTTTGTAAGTTTTTTTTATTATTAAGTTTAGTGTCTCTTTAAATGAATTTTTAAAGAAAACTAATGACTTGATGAAGGTGCATAAAAGTAGCATCGAAATGATTATTTTTTAGCAATTTCGATTAATGTTGACCGGGATTGGTACCGTTTCTCTGGTTTGATGAAAAGAATATTTATATTTTCTGAAATTTGACAATTTCAAATTCTTTTTTGAATGAAATTGTCTAAAATATTTTTATTTCCAAATGACATGTTTCTTGAAGATTTTAGTCATAGATTAAAAAAAAAAGAAGTTAACAAAAACAGTTTTGAATTCCATAAATATTTTTCCATTTAAAAGATTAGAATATTTTCATGAGTCTTCGCAGGTTTTATTAGATATTTATATCATGAATCACATCAACACTAAGTCTGGATTTTTAGATCTCTAATTTGCAAACAAAACGCCTCTTTGATAATCCCAGAAAAAAAATCATATGAAAATAATTGAGAGCTTGTATCACTCTTTCGATGGTGTACCAATGGAAAGGCTGTAAAAGTGAGCATCTGAATAGAGGCAGTCACCGAACACGATCCTGATAAATATAAAGATATAAAAATTAATATCTTTAACACCTGTCCATCAAACGTTACGAATTTCATAGTTGATCTGTAGTTTGCAACTTTACAACTAAACTGCAAGCGCAAGTTTGAAATCAATTCTCGCAAGCATAATGGAAAAAATCTCTGGAAAACCAATGGGACAGACTGACTGACATACAGAGAGACAGAAAAGATACCTATAGTCTCTTTCAGTTTTACAAACCCGTAGGGGACTCATAATGATACAATAATTCAATAATGTATTACCTTTTTATTTAGTTTTCTTAACTTCCGTAAACCAAAAGCTTGTTTAAGCTTTTTCAGACTAGATTTTGTCCTTTGTTTTCTTTGTGGCTTACAGTCAATAAAGTAATATGTTTGTCCTCCCCACAATTCAGAGCATCTTTTAATATCTAATTTTTTTTTTTACATCCTTAGTCCTTATGGTTTTGACACAAAACACCTCGTTGGGGATAGAGGATGTCTGGAACACCACCTCAGGGATAAACTATGGGAATGGAAGCAAAGAAACACTGTCATTGGATAACATTATTTCAGAGGGCACCTATAGATCGACGTTGGTGAACAGTTGGACCACTAATTCGCCATCACAGGTAGTTTGTTATTGACTTTTCTGCATGTGGAATTGTAAACGCTGCGAAATATCTGTTACATCAGAATCGCATTGTCTCATCAGATGAGAAGGAAAATCAAACCGTATTTTAAAAACTAACGATAATTTTGTACGGGCATCAAAAATGCACGGAACTATAGTACATATACATAAGATGTAAATTTTAGGTTCCATTATTTTATTACACCCAACGCAACGAAGTTGCGGAGGGTATGTTTTTGACCCGTCCGTCAGTCCCTTTCTTGACAGCGCAGCTCCTCTGAGACTGCTCAACAGAATTTCGTGAAACTTTTAAAGTTAATAAGGACACTGTGTAGATGTGCATATTCCCAGGAAATTCTGATCCAATATTTTTTCTGGAAGTTATCTTCCTTTTGAACTTAACTTTTTGAGCCCCTCCTGTACTGTTGTTGCAGTAATGCATATCGTTACCATTCAGGGGATGCTTACTCCTCCTAGGCACCTGTTCCCACCTCTGGTTTATCCAGTGGTCCGTGTTTGCCCAACTCTCTATTTTGTATTGCTCCACCTTTTTTTGGCACGCTGTTGTTGGCTATAATAGCTCTAAAACATTGTTATTTCGAATTTCAAACATTTCGGTTGAGCATCACTGAAGAGACATTATTTGTCGAAATGCGCATCTGGTGCATCAAAATTGGTACCGTATAAGTTTTACATTATGACTCCTGGGTCGAGGCCTCTGCTGGTGGACTGTTAAGTCCCCGAGGGTCTCTACAGCCCAGTAACTAAGTACTTCGTTACTAGCTTGAAAATACGGAAGTATATTTAATGGCTGTTATAAAATTTAAAAATTCATTTCAAAGTTAAGGATTATCTCCCTCATGCATAGCTCTTATCCTTAGACGAATTTGACTCCACCTTTTTTTTTTTTTTTTTTTTGGCACGCTGTTTTTTGGCTATAATAGCTCTAAAACTTCATTGTTATTTCGGATTTCAAACATTTCGGTTGAGCATCACCGAAGAGACATTATTTGTCGAAATGCGCATCTGGTGCATCAAAATTGGTACCGTATAAGTTTTACATTATAGGAGTTATGAGATTGTTCACTGTTCGTTATCTTCGCCTTTCATTATGTAAGACATTTTTAAGTAATGTTGGAGCGCGGGGTATGTGAGCTCACCTCTGCTTTCTTTCATTTTAGGTTACTGTTGAGGTCACGAATACTGTGGGAGTTGTGTTGTGGTGGACGGTGTTCAATACTACTGGTACCCACGCTACTTTGTCCTCTTGGATGACACACTCCAATATACTCAATACTTCAACAGATCTTCTTTCTTCCACTGAAGATCCTGTATTTTATTTCAGGTATGACATGTGTGTGTACATATGTATGAAAATAGTGTATTATACACTCCGAAGATGTCTATAAAATACATGGGGGCCTCCGTAACCGAGTGGTTAGAGCTTATGTCTATAAGCTGTATTTGCTTCTGACTAATAAACAACTACAACAACTACATCGCGCTCAAAATCACACGGCCTCTCACCTCTGGTCAGCGCGGGTTCGAATCACGCTCGCGCCGTTAAGTGAGAAAGTTTCCCAGTTTACTTTCGGAAGGTCGGTGGTCTCTTCCCTGATAAAATGTATTTGGGTTCTCTCTTCCACCAATAAAAACTGGGCGCCACCAGATAACTGAAAAATTTTAAGTGTGTAGGAAAACAGCTAAAACAAACAAACCTCTCTACATGTATATTTACAATTAATCCGTTTTCCCCAAAACATTCTTACTAACCTAAACCTCGGAAACTTTCAACTTTGGAAATAGTCAAATCACTGCGTTTGAGTACACTTGACATAATCTATCTGTAGGCTAAAAAAACCGGGTTTATTTATTAAAATACAATTAAGGTAACTCCATACTCGTGGTTTTATTTGATACAAGTTTGAAAAGTGTATTTATTTTCATTCTTTAGAGTTAAAACTAACAAATTATCAAATAAAATACATATGTCATCACACTTTTTAAGATACGAGACGTACATAAACAGAATTATATATCACCGTCAGAAAATTGCAATTTTCCTTAAACAGCATTATCAAAATTTCATAAAAACTGGTTATGACGATATAGTAGCATTCATAACAATTTCATGAAACTGTATCTTCACAAAAATATACAAAATGTCTGTAAAAATAAAGGAAATCTATCGCATAATAGACTTGATAAAGAAATCATTAGAAACAGGGTTATTGCCCTTGGATTCAATATTTTAAAACGTATCATTGATTATTCATCTTTAACTTAGACTTTTAAAATAGTTTATTTTTAACAAGATTTTTTACAATAACTATCGGAAAAGACTCCAACAAAATTTATGTTCCTATCACACATAAATGTAAATAAATCATTGATTTTGCAAAATCTGATGACATCACAGGAAGGTGGAATTACTTTAAAGTGATTGAAATGTCAATATAAGAAATATCTTTAAATGATACACCTCGAACATCTCTACGCAGGTGTATTGAATGTTTTGGGAAGAGACTCGAAGAACATTTTGTATCTCAGCTCTTATACTTTCAAAAACTGAAAGACATTTCTTATAGTTTGAAAATACGGATGTATATTTAATTGCTGTTATAAAATTTAGAAATTCATTTCAAAATTAAGGATTATCTCCCTCATGCATAGCTTTTATCCTTGGACGAATTTGGCTCCACTTTTTTGGCACGCTGTTTTTGGCTATATTTAGCTCCAAAACTTCATAGTTATTTCGGATTTCAAACATTTCGGTTGAGTATCACTGAAGAGACATTATTTGTCGAAATGCGCATCTGGTGCATCAAAATTGGTACCGTATAAGTTTACATTTTAATAATCTTAATTACATTTAATATGAAGTGGTCAGCCCACATTCAGATTAGGTCAAGTGCATTCATACGCATTAATTATAAATTGAAATCATATTTTAATTTTGTTATCAGGTATATTGATTTTGTCGGCAAGTGTACAAACATCCATTTTTGACATTATTATGAATGCAGTCAATATCAATTACTTACATTTTCAACCTTCACCCAATGCATCAATCATTGGAAATTAAACCCTTTAAATTACATGGGGATCCGGGTTAGAATAGGTCCTTCGGATGATACCGCAAACACCTAGGTCACAGGTCAGCAGGTGTATCATGTCAAAGATCGCTGTTTGCTCAAAGGCCGTAAGCGCCGAGCATAGGCCTAAGTTCTGCAGCCCTTCACTGGCAATGGCGACGTCTCTATATGAGTGAAAAATTCCCGAGCGGGACGTTCAACAATATACAACTACCCAACCGATCTTTATAAAGAGGAGATCGAAATATTTACGTGATTGATATTTAATACAGAAAACATTAAACATATATATCAAGTTTGAAGTAAGATATTGTCTACTTAATGAATGACGAAGATAATGAATAGCGATCAATCTCATTACTCCCACAAGGAATACAAAATAAAGAGTGGGGCAAACACGGACCCCTGGACATACCAGAGGTGGGATCAGGTACCTAGGAGGAGTAAGCATCCCCTGTCGACCGGTCACACCCGCCGTGAGCCCTATGGCTATATGTAAATGGAATAATCCTTAGTCAAAATCAGTGTGCCAAGAACGGTCTAACAATCGGTATGAAACACGTCAAACAGCATTTGACCCAATTAATACAATGCTATAAAATATACCTTAACGATATACTGTTTATCTTGTTTGTTGCAGCAACGGAACATACGATTTGCTACTATCCCACAATACATCATCTGACATGGCTTGGCTCTGTGTTTATAGAACCATGACGTCGTCCCCCGCCTCCTCTGTTTTTCTCATTACTTCCTCACAGAAATCTGAATTGCTGACTCTCTCTGGTATGATAACTTATTACTTCAAAGTTGCTTTGTAAAGATTTGTTGCGGGGAAGGCAGAGTTTTAAATAAATAGGTATACTAACCTGGTTTGTTTGGGGAAGTCTTTCTAAAATATTTATGTATGTGAATTTAAGAAGAATAAACCACATTATGCAACAGAATACCATACATAAAAATTGAAGATAACGAACAGTGATCGATCTCCCAAATAACATGAATAGTACAAAATTGAGAGTAGGACAAACACGGATCACTGGAAACACCAGAGGTGGGATCAGGTGCCTAGGAGGAGTAAGCATCCCCTGTCGACAGGTCACTTGAAAAATGACAATTATCTACTCGTCGTCGACTGTTTTTCCCGCTATGTTGAAATAGCAAAGTTGGAAATCACCACCCCATAGTCCATGATAAATCATCTTAAATCGATGTTCGCTAGGCATGGTATACCGGACACATTGGTGTCTGACATTGTACCACAATACGCCAGATCAGTTTCCAGACATTTTCCGGAAAACTAGTCCTCACTATCCACAAGGACATGGTGAAGCAGAACGTGCGGTGCAGATAGTAAAACGTTTACTACAAAGTAATGCGACCGACCCTTACCTTCCGTTGCTTGCATACAGAGCGACTCCATTGCAGAATGGAAGCAGCCCAGCTGAACTTTTAATGGGGAGAAAACTCTGGAAAACCTTGTCAAGAAATCCGAAAAGGCTGGAGAAACAGTATGGGTGAAGGAAGGAGAAGTAACGACTAGAACAGTAGTAACCAAGACATAACAGCGCGACCGCTCTTATATCATTGAGACGCTCAAAGGATCTATTCGCAGGAACCGACATCATTTAGTACCAGCATACATGTTGAAGGACAAAGTATTCGCGAGCGACACATTTGACCAAGACATGAACATTCGTAATATTTAGAATCCTGTTAGTGAAAATGCGAGTAGCAAGACCAGCGAATTAGTGTCGCACTTTGGCCAAAACCAAGTCGTAACAAAGTCTGAGCGATAAACCTACCTCACCGTGGACCATCGTGAAAAGATTCAGTAACGCACGGGTTCCAGATTGTTGAAGCGATCGGTCTCTTTATTTTTCTCAAAAAACAACATAATTGAGAGTTTTCTTTGTCTGAAACATATCACACGGAACGCACAGACATATTAAGAAACAGAATGTGCCCCACACTTCGAATGAAAGTAGTTACGTTTCTCAAACACTCAATACAGGTACAGAGGTTGTAAAATAGGAACTTTGCTGACAACTTGTTCATGAAGTAGTAACTTCAACCTACAGTATCACTGCACGTGAGGTTATAATTACAACAGTTGCTTACAGAGCAATTACAAAGTAAGAGTTTCAATTTTCCGCATCTCCTCCCACATAGATAGAGTTGTCAAAACAACAATAAACCAAGCAATGGTACAGTATAATGACCGATAACTGAGAAAAACAAAACAAACATCCCTGTACATCGTCATCTGGTTACACTAATTAAGAAAGGTTACCGAGGTACAGGCAGATTTACCCGTAACTACAAGTAACTATATGGTTTCCTTATCATTTCATTTTCGTCGTGCCAACGATTCTAATTGACTGCGTTTTTTGTTAATAGTTTCATTGACGAGAAGCTCCTGCACAGTTGAGAAGGAATGCAGAGCTAACGAATAGATTGTAGTCACTCTAGAGCTTGTCTGTAAATGATCAGGATGCTTTTGGTTGGATAGAGGTATATCGCGAAAAAATGGAAGGAAATCTTATTTATCGTGCGCTTCGAAAAACAAATAGATTCATTCCTTAAATCAGAATTTGACATGTGACGTAAAAACTTATTTACTGGATGATATTAATTAATATGGGAATCTAAGATATCTTTTCACCTTTTTAGTAATTTTACTTCACATTATTGATGTTTTTCTAGCATTGCTTTGATATTATCTGTCTTAATGCTATTATAATTTCTTTTTACTACTTTTATAACATGCTGTATCATTTTTATTGTGTGCAGCGCTTTAGAGTGGTTATTTATTAGTCATATAGGGCGCTATATAAATAAATATTATTATTATTACCTTAGAAACGCTACATCTTCCATCTTTTCCCAATTTTTTGATGTGCCATCTTTTTGCTGCATCTGTGTAAGGTTGGTTTTTTTTATATTGTAGTTGATGTAGACTTTTATAGATAAATTTGATGGATCAGACATATTGAATTATTTTGTCATTGTTTACTTTCTTTCTCCATTTCAGTGACATTTTCAGTGGATTGTTTGTGAGTCTGATCCCCTTGTTAGTAGGTTTTTTTTATCTAGTTCGTCATTTGAATAAATGACATTTTTCGTACTTAATTTGTCTTAAGTTTACATGCATATATGATACAGCAAAAACAACCTGCGGTGACTTTTCTCAGCATTTTAAGACATAAAGACTATTATGAATCCCAATCTAGTAAGAAATTGAATGTCTTTTCATATTCTTGTGCCATATTATCATGGTTCTTTCACAAATTATTTCAAACCTTGAATTCAGCATGAAGCAAACATCCGTGCGAATTTTCTTAGGTACTCGATATTAAACACGAGTGTTTGAGAAAAGTAAAAGAAAACGCTCATTTATTTTGTTTTTGAGAGATCGCTTCAACAATCTGGAACCCGTGCGTTACTGAATCTTTTCACGATGGTCCACGGTGTACCTGTTTTGATCAAAACACATTGCGCATCACCAGATCTGGTAGAGTGTCATAGCCGGTCGAGAGACCGAATCTGCTTTAGAATCAAACCGATAAAATAAACCTTTAGTTCTGTCACTTAAGGCCCCCTTTTTTTTTTATTATTGAGTTGGTTTATGGATCCGCCGCACTGATTTTTTGGGATGTTGGGAAAAAAAATAAAATGGTTTTTGGCTCCTTTTTATATTTCCGACGCTGTAATTTTTCCTTTTCACAAAAAAAAAACAACCAAAAAAAAAAAAAAAAAAAAAAAAAAAAAACCCAAAAGAAAGAAAGAAAAGAAAATAGATTCCGCTGGACTGGATATTTGGACAGACGCCTCCGTCGAAATCTCAGGACAGTCCATAATATTCATGTGCATGTGTCATATCAGTCAACTTCAGCCGGTGCTAACAATTATTCTGCACCTTAGTAATAATGCTTTTTGCTTCCAATAAGTTATCTGTTTATGAAACTAACTTCTAATTAGCATTAGTTCTGCATTGCATACCATTTAGATATGTAAATCCCAAAATAAAAACAAAACACTTCAGATGGCATCCATGACGTACGTTGGGTTGCACTAATCACCTAAACAAGTATAACCCTACCTGACCTTACCAGGCATACATTTTACCGAGGATACACTTTTAAATTCTTATTAATGAATTTTAAAGAAATATTCTTCATAATTAATATGTGTAATTCTTCATATATTGAAGGAGGTTGAAAACATATTTTACATTATTGAATTCATTCATTGTATAAAATTTGTTGACTACCAACAATAAATTGATCTGACCTATATAAAATTCAGAATTTTTGAGTAAATGTTTATAGGGTTCATGAATTTTATTTATAACTTTACTTGACTTCATAAATAATACTTTAAAACTTAAAAGTAATTTTTTAGACAAAATATATGCTTGGTAAGGTCAGTCAGGATTTTAGTACTTCAGGTGATTAGTGCATCCCTATATACGTCATGGATGCCATCTTTTGAATGGAAAAACGATGTGGTTCTTTTATTTTGGGATTTACATAACTAAACGGTAAACAATGGGCATTTGATAATGATAGAAAGTTAATTCAATAAACAAATAACATTTTTGAAGGCAACAGCATTGTTGCCAAGGTGCACAATAGTCGCTATATACCACCGTTCTAAGTTGACAGTGAAGAGAATACAAAAGTTGATAATAAAACATTGACCTCAAATCAAGTTCATTTTTATTACTTAACATTTTGTCATTTGAACTTTTTTTTTTTTACCTCCTCCGAAAGGATTTGAAAATTTTGAAATCCGTAAACCAATTAAAAAAAAAAAATTGGCCCAATGTTCATTCTAGTCATATTTTCATTTATTTGTTGTTAAAGGTGCGACTGTTTGTTTGACTGAGAATAATTCCCTGTCTTGTGTAATATTTAGGTTAGATATGCAAAACAGGAATTTTTTTTTCTAGATTCCATAGCCCTTGGCACTAGTGATACTTGTAACTAATACTCAGGTGAACAAACGCCTGTGGACATCTTGTTATTTGATGTAATGAATGAATGTCGTGTTTGTGTACAATCACCAACAAACTATATTTTCAATGATCAGTGTTTATATACCATGTATACATCTACAGTAGTGAGACATAAATGAGCTGAAGTTGTAAACTCTCACAAGCGCCCTGTGTATGTTACAGAATGAGGTGTATCCAGTGCTCCACCTCTCTATTTTGTATTGCTTATAGGAGTTATGAGATTGATCACTGTTCGTTATGTTCACCTTTCGTTAGATCCCGTGGGGATTCGGGTTAGAATACATGTAGGTCCTCAGTACCCTTGCTTGTCGTAAGAGGCGACGGTCCTTCGGATGAGACCAAAAAACCGAGGTCCCGTGTCACAGCAGGTGTGGCACGATAAAGATCCTTCCCTGCTCAAAGGTCATAAGCGCCGAAAATAGGCCTAAATTTTGAGGTGTTGCTAAAACGCAGAACGGTAAACGGAAAATATTTCATGCAATAATGTTATGAGGAGGTCAGTGTTGCGGTCACTAAGTCTCTGTTAGTTAAAAATAATAAATCAAACACAAGATGATTAACCTGTTGACTTATTAAGTTTTATGCATACCACACTCCCTGCTGTAAGTACACACAAGCACGGTATTGTGTGTAGGTACATGTGCGTTAATGACGTTTTTCCACGGGGGGGGGGGGGGGGGGGGTATAAATCACGTATGTTCTTTTCATTCTCTACCCATAGGTGTCACTGCTCGCTAACACCTCTGTCAATGCCGAAATTTCAAAATTCTTGTAAAACGTTTTGTAAATTTATTCGTTTACAAACGTTTAACTTAGTTCGCTTAAACAATTTATACTACAAAATTTAAAGATAATGTTGTTTTATCGCTTGTAAACAATTCCCAAATTGTTGATTTTAATCAAAATGAACGATTTCCCCCTGATTTTTGACGTTATCTTATCTACATTAATCATTAAAATTCTTAAATTCCGTTCCGTTTTCTGTTCCGCGTTTTAGCAACACCCTAAATTTTGCAGCCCTTTACCGGCAGTGGTGACGTCTCCATATGAGTGAAATATTTTCGAGAGGGACGTTAAACAAGATACAATCAATCAAAAGATACATTTGTTGTTATCCTGAATGTGAAAAAAAAATACCCCCAGTATTTTTGTAGTTATTCTCTTTGCGTTCTTGAATTATCCCCCTTCGATAAAGAAATGTCGTTTGCATAACACCATGCCACCGCTCGGCAAGGAATTAAAGAGAGCAGAAAGATATCATTGTACATATGTCAAATGATGGATTTTCAAGTTATAAAATTGAGGAAATGATGGGGATACATAGCAGAGCAGTTGAGAAATTTCTGAAGCGTGTGAAAGAAAGGGGCCACATTGAAAACTTGCCTCCAGGTGGAAATAGGAAAAAAGCGACGCCACGTGATGACAGAATCTTCTATCGTAGCATAACAATCAAACGGCGTCTGCCGAATCTTAAAAGATGTTACAAGCATATTCAGTGCAAGGACAGGATGTAATGTGTCAACCAGAACTAATATTCGAAGACGGCTATAAAAGGTGTGCAGTTTCCGAGAAAACAACAATATTTCGTGTGAATAGGGAGAAAAGGACTAGATTCTATAGGAAAAAATTACACTGGACAATTAATAACCACTGGTCTTCCATCATTTTCAGTGATTGAACTTGATCAAAATACGCAACTAGGTTAAGTGCTTCCATAGTCAAATGCACAATAATCATGGGGTGAAATTGCACCTCAAATTCACAGGTATCATTACACTTGTTTCGGTTAAACACCGAAACGATACTACCCATATGTTGACTGTGACTGAGCTACCGTAAATTCCCCTCATGGAAATTTCCCGTGACGTCACTTAGATATCACGTAACACTTTATTTTTGGAAAACAGTAAGAGGCCCTACTTGTGAACAAAAGTTCAGGTTCATGCGGGTAAACAGCTGAATTTTTATTGATATACTCAGGAAAAAAATTAAAATCCTTAACATGAAAAGTGTTGGGAGCAAATGCATACTCAAACTAACCATGCTGTAATTTAACAACATATCAACAGTCATCGGCGAATTACCGTGGTTGTCCACATTCTTATATATATCATACCATTAATATACAAGACAGAAATTGCTCCCCGCACTTTTCAAACGCATAAATATATCTAGATTATACAACAGAAAAATTCATATTGTTTTTTATAGCAGATGAACCTGAACTTTGCTGCTGTTTCTGTAGTATGAGATAATTTATAACAGTGCGACATTTAACTCTGGACACGACAAAAGTCCGGAGTTTCGCCAACCCTTTTATTAAGGATACAAATAAACCCTTTACAAAAAAAGATGGGATTTTATGTTCACAAGACATGCACCAACATTTACACTTGTAACTATTGTAGTTTTTAAGATATTTCACCTGAAATCAAAAAATCCCATGGGATTTTGGAGGGATTTTTAATCCCACTTGGGGGATTTTCACTCCCACCAAAAATCCTGTGGGAGAAAAAATATAATTTCTCCCATAGGATTTTAACTCCCATATTTAAACTTATTATGGGATACAATGTCCCATAGGAGGAAATGTCCCATAATGAACATGAAATGGCAGTAAATATCCTATTTGAGCATGAATGGGAATAGATATCCCAAATAAAGCACAGGATGGGATTTTTATTCCATGAATATAACAATAAAACAGAAAATTGTATCTTAAAAAGTGTTGTTTGTCATGATTCTTAAAATATACTTAAAAGCCAAGGCATGACATTAATTTTTAAATATATATAGTAATTATAAACTCTTATGTGTCGGCCTATGTGTTTGTGAATAAATGTCTAAAAAACATGAGAGATAATAAAGGATATTAGAGCTCTGCATTACTAAACTTTTCCCCATGCAATTTTAATTGTATACATATAACCTTGCACAAAAATCTCCATATAAAATTGGACGGGACTATATTATTGCAACAAGCAGACAAGAACACTATGAAATACTCATTCACACACGGGCACTGTAAGTTAATGTAAATATATAGTATGTGCATGTATAAATATATATACATGCACATACTACATGTATCTATTTACATCAACTTCCATTGCCCGTGCATTCACATGCAGTTGCTCACATTCACTATTCACAACCCTTCATATGTCGTCAGGTGTTAAAATATGTTCACAGGAACCGGTAATTTGTCAGTGTATTAATAATAGTGTGGGTATACCATATACCGTACCATCCCCTAATCAGCTGCTATTGGGGGGGGGGGGGGGGGGGGGGGGCTACAAGGGCTGATACTTCACTCAACACTTCGTTTCAAAATAGTTCTTAAAATTATCGTCACCCACCATCCTTGTGGTTTTATAAAGGTTAGCAGTATTATTACTACATATTAAATTACCAGTTCCTGTGATATGTTGTTGAATTACGGAATAGGCCTAACTTACAACTTGTTTAGTGTTTACATATTCTAAAATTAGTGTTAAGTGCTTACGGTGAAAGATGAACTCTGCTAGGTGATGCTAAGTTGTTTAGTGAACCGAATCAGACATCTCAAATAAGATTCTCGATTATTTAACAACACAAGAATCGTTTTACAAAATGCATGCTTCGGTCCATCTTTCCCTCCCTTCTACAATCGTATTCATTCTCAAGTCAAAGTACTTTCTCCGATTGCTACCATTACCTTAAGCGTCGAAAAGACTTTGACAGGCGTGTCAGAATAAACGGTTAACAGACGTCTCGACTCTAGGGAAGTTCGGCTCTAAGTGTTCTAAACATCTCGAGCGATTTTATAGTGATAAACTTCTATGATTTTCGACATTTGTGTATCAATGTTTTATGAATATTGTAGACTTTTTTACTTATAAAGCAAAGCAATGTTATCGCAAATTTTTAGGTCTACTTACAAATGTATTAACCCCGAGATCCGCCACTAATTAGTTACACAAGTTGTGTGGTTACAACAGTCTTCACTTATCATTTTAATTTCATTGGATGATAAAATAGATGACGTTAATATTTTGAATACCTTGTATACGCAAAAGAATTTAACTATACGATGTTTATTTTTCAAATTATAACTTCAGTGGCGAATGGGCGGATCCCCCGTCCCATTCCCATCCCTCACGCATAATACTAATTATTTCCCCAGCCACTTAATGACCAGATATACACGACTATTGAATGTAAAGCACTTTTCAGTCATTGTGTACTCCCAATTAATTAACAATCTACCCTCGTAAATCATAATCGTTACGCTTCGTTGGACATGAAACCTTAAATCAATCCATTGACACTACTTAGTCAACGATTTTGTATTGTGATACATTTCTATGATTTCGGACATTTATATATCAGGATTATCTGATTTATTTATCAGTGTTCAAAAAGCAAAGTACATGTACCGTTACAACGATTTTATACCTACTTCTTATAATACCCCCCTGGATCCTCCACTAGCTAAATTAATTCTGGTGATGCCTATAACAGCGGTACGTACATGTACTCACCTATCATTCTAACTTATTGAAAGTTAAAATAAATGTAGATATAATGTAAACATTTTGAATACTATATATATATATATATCATATGATGAAGGCATGCCTTCATCATATGATGTTATGATGTTTATTAACTTTAGTGGTGGATAACCGAGAACGACACCCCACCCCTACTTCGCACAATTCAATTTCTAATATTGACAAGCGGCCCATTTTGACCAGATAGACATTACCCTTGAACGTAAAACACTGGTCAGTCATTGTGTATTTCTAATAAACAAACTTCATCATTGAATACAGACCGTTATGTTGCCATTGACACTACTTAGTCGTGAGTTGATTTTGTAGGTGATAGATTCCTATGATCTTTACTCGTATGTTTCATTGCTTATTTGGAGTTTTTATTTGTTTTGTTTTTCCCCCTTCTTCTTCTTCTTCTTCAAGAGCAAAGTATTGATATTGCAGTTTAACCCCCTGGAACCGCCAGTTATTAGGTAGACGTATTGTGTTGATCTACTAATTAGGTAAATGAAGTCAATGGATATCTGCGGTAATATTTAGCGTTATTCACTTTTAATATTAGCTTCCTAACTATATTGAAAGTTGAAATAAACAACGTTAACATTTCGAATACTTTAAATATCTAGGATACATAATCATACGAGGATTATTTTTTAATATTTTGAAATTAGAAAAACAACTTTAGAGGCGGAGGAGCGGAAGCCATCCCTCTTCCTGCAGGATTTATGGTCCAAAATTGACAAAAGGCTCGTTTTGACCAGATAGAAATGGCACTTTCAAACGGAAAATATTGGTCAGTCATTGTGTACTTCCAATTAAAAAAACTACTCCCATTGTAACTCTACTTAGTCCCTGGTATTCTACAATGTACAATTTGAATATTTCATATCTGTATGGTATAAACAGTCACACGATGTTTAGTTCGGAAATAAAAAAAAAATGTAGTGGGGACACTGGTCAGTCATTGTGTATTCCCAATTAACAAACTACCCTTTTAAATCCTACTCGTTACGGTTCGTCAGACATGACAACATATCCGAACTAGTCTTGTATGTATGGATGTACTTGTTTATTGTAATTAAGGTCTGCTTCGCAATGAAAACCTGTTATCATTGACAATTAATTGTTATTCCACTTAGTCATCGATTTTTTATGTGATACATTTCTATGATCACGGACATTTATATATATATCAGGGTTGTCTTGTCAGGGTTTATTTATCATTATTCCAAAAGCAAAGTACTGTTATCACGATTTTATGCCTACTTCTTACCCCTCTGGATCCGCCACTAGCTAGATAATTTTGGTGATGCCTATAACAGCGGTACTCATCTATCATTGTAACATTATTGGAAGTTAAAATACAAGTAGATATAATGTTAACATTTTGAATACTTTACATATATACATGTTAAGGAATTCATCATATGATGTTTATTAACTTTAGTGGTGGATGACTGAGAGCGAACATCCCCCTCTCCCTCGCACAATTCAATTTCTAGAATTGACAAGTGGCCCATTTTTACCCTTGAACGTAAAGCACTGGTCAGTCATTGTGTAATTCCAATTAACGAACTTCACCATTGAGTCCTAACCGTTACGCTTCGTCAGACACTAACCCACTAATACTACCTAGATACTGATTTTGTACGTGATAAATTCCTGTGATCTTTACTAGTATGTTTCATTGTTTATTTGGAGTTTCTATTTGTTTGGGTTTTCTATTTTCTTCTTCTTCAAAAGTAAAGTATTCATATTGCAATTTAACCCCCTGGATCCGCCACTTTTTTAAGTAAATGTATAAATATAATTGTGTTGATCTATAATAATTAGGTAAATGAAGTCAATGGATATCTGCGGTAATATTAAGCGTTATTCACTTAGCTTCCTAACTATATTGGAAGATGAAATAGACAACGTTAACATTTTGAATAATTTAAATATTTAGAATAGATAATCGTGTTTATTTTTGAATATTTTGAAATTTAAAAAAAAAAAACTTTAGCGGCGGAGGAGCAGAAGCCACCCCTCCTCCTGCAGGATTTATTGTCCAAAATTGACAAAAGGCTCGTTTTGACCAGATAGAAATGGCACTTGAACGGAAAATACTGATCAATCACTCTACTTAGTCCCTGATATTCTATACAATGTACAATTTCAATACTATATGTACAGGAAATAATCACACGGATATAAAAAAAAAAATAGAGTGGCCCAACTGGTCAGTCATTGTGTATTCTCAATTAACAAACTATCCTTTTAAATCCTAGTCGTTACGCTTCGTCAGACACGACAACATAACAGATTGACCCTAACCGAACAAGTCTTGTAATTAAGGTCTTCTGCTTCCAAATGGAAACCTGAATAAGATATCATTAAGGTCTTCCGTTTCCAACGGAAGATTCCGTTGTTCTTGACACTACTTAAATAATAATAATAAAATTAAAAAAAATAGTGGTCCCACTAGTCAGTCATTTTGTATTCCCAATTAACAAACTACCCTATTAAATTCTACACGTTACGCTTCGTCAGATACGAGATCATAAGTCATTGACCCTAACCTATCTAGTCTAGTATATATGGGTTTTTTGATTACTGTAATTCAGGTCCTCCGCTTCCAACTGAAGACCTCATTGTTATCTCTGTTATCATTATGGTCTTCCGCTTCCAAAGAAAGATTTCGTTGTTATTTTTGACACTACCTAGAGACATAATCTCGAACATTTATGTATTGATGATTTGTTGTTTGTTGTAATTTTTGGTGGAAGCTTTACTGGAGTTGAAATAGTTACGGTTGATATTGGAAATAGATTTTACAATGAAGAACTAATACTGTCTTCATTACTAGGAAAACTTTAGTAGCGGACTGATCAAAGCACCCACCCTTTCCCCAACCCCTCGACCAGCCATCACGTATAGTTCATTTTCCAAAATATATAGATGCAACACTTGATCGTAAAATAGTGATCAATCAATGCATATTCCTAATCAACAAAATACCTTTAAAAGTGCGACATTTAACTCTGGACACGATAAAAGTGCGGAGTTTTTTGTCTATGACAACCACATATTTTCTTCAATAAAAACACTGAAATTTCACTCTGTCATTAAATGTACGTATACGACGCGATCTAATCAAGCCGGCATAGAGGCGCCCCATGCGAAAATTACCCTTATCAAATGTTACATACTTCGGATTTTTATTGAGCTTAATCCTAAATAATGCACATCTAGATAATTTTCTAAAAATATATGAAACTTTTTACTTGTATCAAAATTCTTTCTGTTTTATATCTTCTAAATTTTACCATAGAGTTAACTAACAGTCTCACTTGCGGAATTAAGGGGTGTGGAGATCGCACGATCGCACGATTTGAGCAATTTCCTTTTTATAAAAAATCATAAGATGGTGATTGTTCACGATACACACACACAAAAATAATCAGAAGAATTACTGGGTCTAAATAAGCAAGAGAATTCTAGTAATAGAAATGGAAACAGATACATAGCTAAAATGTAAGAATGGGGGTGTACTGTCATTTAGGGGGAATTTCTATATTGGGACGGTTTTTCCAAGGGGGGTTGGGTTGGACCCGGGTTAATTCTTCGTAAGGGGAAATTCTATTCCAGGCCCATCTTTCCGGGGGGAATGTCTATCCCGGGCCCGTTTTTCCGGAGGGAAAGTCTATGCGGGGGAGAATCTTATGCTTTACAAATGGAAATCTTCAATTCAAAATACCCAGTCTAAGCTTCGATGATTCTGGCTGTATGAACTTCGTAATATTAGGGGTGGGTCCAGGAAATGCGGTTACAGGGAGGGGGCGCCACATTATGAGGCAGGGGGTCTGGGGGCCGCCTTGAGGCCCACAGTGGATCCAGAGCAAAGCGCTGGTGGAGTTCAGCGGGGCGAAGCCCCTGGAAGCTCCGGGATTTTACAGGGCTTGAAATATGTCTTCTATTTAGTCATTTGTGAAATTAATAAAATGACTCAAATTTTATGGGTTTTAGAACAAAATTAAGTTCTCCCAATAAAGTAATGCAAGAAATCAAAAGATTTTGTCATTTATTTCTCCGGGAGTGGAAGAAATTATTGCTTCTTTTATCGTTTAGTACATTTTTCTAAACAAGATACCGCGATTTACCTTAAATTTGAAAATTTTAGGGGGGGGGGTTGCACTGAATATAGGTGTATGGAAATGTATAGATCTATGTACGTGCATTTTAATAACCAATTGGGACTTCACTTCAGAGTAACACAAACTGGGACTAAAGCATGCAATTCCTAACACTAAAAACTGGTCTGAATCCCCCCCCCCCCCCCCCACTCGCTTATATACCCTACAAAATTTACCTGCAATATTACATAGTATTTACTAATGTCAATTATTATAAGTTCTTTTCATTAAAAACATGGAATTTACAAATGGATGAAAAATACAAATTTCACTACATAGACTTAGGTGTACAAGTGGTTTTCGTCAAGTTTCCGCACTCATTTTTCATCTTGATAGCTTTCTCCCTGCAAAAACTTGGTGTGTCCTGCTGAAACTTGATATATCTACGTTGTTTTCAAGTAGTTTCCGCAACGACAATTTGCTGAAAGCTGATCAAGTTTGCGCAAATTTCGGTTTGCAGAAACTGTTCTGTTTTAGTATGCACATTGCTATACTGATAGTCTACCGCAAAGTTTTGATAAGTTTCCGCAATATTTTAGTTCTGTATCAGTTTGTACAATATGGTGTATACCAATTTTCAGCTTTGTGGAAACTTACTGAGACTTTATCATCGCCATGTAATTATAATAGGATGTTTGTGTTGCAATCAATATATAGAATTTTTAAAAAGATAACTGAAAACACTCGGACTAAATGCAAAGACAGCCTGTTACATGTATATTATAATTTACGGAATGTGTTTTACCCCTTTCGTTGTTAGTCTCACCCCCTCCCTTTGGAGGGATGGTGGTGGTGGTGGTGTCCATTTGTACTAATGAAGTATCACCTATAAGGTGTCAGTATATTCTGGTAGATTATTGCAATATACATCAGTGGCGGATTTAGAGGGGGCGTAGGCGGAGAAATAAATGACAAAATCTTTTAATTTTTTTTAATTACTTTATTGGGAGAACTTAATATTTCCCCCCAAAAAAACCTTAAAATTTGGGTCATTTTATTAATATCACCTTATTAAATTGATAGAAAATACATGTAGTACAAATGACTAAATAGGAGAAATATTTCAAGCCCCATAAAATTTGTAAAACCCAGGAGTTTCCGGGGGCTTCGCCCCCTGGGCCCCAACCAGGGCTTCGCCATGGACCCACTGCCTCATAAAGTGGCGCCCCGTAACCACAATTCCTGGATCCGCCCCTGTACATGTAGATATGAGGAGATACTGTCTGTATAAGTTGATAGCTCATCAAACGCACCTCCTGCGATGTGAAAGTGAAAATAGCTGCAATCCTCGCCGGCGGAATTATGGTAAGGTTCAATTTCAGCAACTATTTGCGATAATGTGCTCCACGAAGATTTCCTTAAAGATTACAATTATTCTAAATGAACCCTGTGCTTCCTAATCCCCGTAATGTAGTTCTTGTTCATCAGTGGCGGATCGAGAGGGTTGTAGTCACTCCACTTTACTTCCATAGTTTTAAACAAAACTGGTCATTTTACCAGTTTGCGATATTCACCCATCTTTGGGGCCGGGGCGGAATAGGCACAAACTTGGGTCGCAATCCGCTCATCCTTTAAACAATTCCTGGATGCGCCCTTGCCCACAGGCACCTTAAATATGGATATTACTACCCCCCCCCCCCTCAACTTTTTTTCATATTTTTTTTTATGGGAATAATTTCTCTGAAGTGTATGAATTCGTAGTCTATTTCATCCCTCTTCGATTCATGTAATCGTTTCACGTTTTTTTTTTGTAAGCTTTAGAGATTGTCCTTCTACCGGTATAGAGATTGGCCTTCTACCGGTATAATAAAATTCATTTTATTATATACCAGTAGAAGGCCAATCTCTAAATACATGTATCCATACTTCCGGTGCCTGTGCCCTTGCCCGTGGAGAACAATACGTAAAGTGCACTTGTAAATATATTACCATTTTGTCTGTAATGATATTTCAGGGCCGTAAATTAACCTTCAATTTGGAGGAGGCAGGAAATTAGGCGGGGGTCTGGGGGCCGACGAGGCCCCCAGACGCTGAGCACATTTTGTGCACACTGAACACGTTTCGTGCAAAATCCTTGATTCTAGGGCCTTCTAAGATGTTACTTGACTAACTCATTCTAAAAGAAAGATTTGGAATGCTTTTTAAGGGAGGTATCATGTTCTTAGTTATTAGAAACAACATAAATTCTAATGAACTTTAAATTTTAATTTTTTTTGGCTCAAAAGTTGGAGGAGGCAGCTGCCTCCTCCGCCTCCATGTAATTTACGGCCCTGTATTTACGGGTGTATTCAATACCACCTCCTAATAAAAACACGGGGGTGGGGGGGGGTGGTATCGTATAGACTCTCATTATTATCATTACAAACAAAATTACCGGTTCCTGTGATTAGACAAATATTGATTTATATTCACAAAATAAAAATTAAATCAAAATCGGAACCAGGAAAGCTTAATTGATTCCCAACTACATGGAAATGGACATAAGATTTTAATAGTGATATTGTTTAGCTACAGTTCATAATGCATAAGATATGATTGCAAAAGTCTATCTGTTAGTTGGATAATATCTTGTATACAATATAAGAATTTCATAAGTTAACATCAGGGACCTATATACTAACTAGTATATAGGTCCCTGTTAACATCAACACTGTTCCAAGTATCTGATTTAAATCATTACTTCTTTTTACTGGCTAACAATTTATATTTCTATTAATTTGTCTTGAAAATGAAAAATCCATCGTACCACTGGACTTGTTTATAAAATGAAATTGATCCAACTTTGCCCCAAAATCACAGATTAAACAGTGGCGGATCTAGACCTCACTGTGTGTGTGTGGAGGGGGGGGGGGGGGGGGGCTTTTTTGGTCAAGCAAAGGAGATATGGTTTTGGTATTAAATGTTAATGAGAATTGAAACATCCATACTTCTTCATTATACTAGCCCGAATATTTAGAAATAATTGTCAAAGTGCACAAATGATCTTCCAAAGATTTGGCCTAAAAGCAAAATATGCTTGACCTGGACCATTTAAATTGGCTTTAAAAGTGTTTCAGGTGTTTTCCCCCAAAAAGTCACTAAAATGATTTTAAAAGATTTGAGATGACCTTATAGAAATTAACAAATTTTGCACTAATCAAAATTTATAATCCATAGTTTTGAAATGTTTGAGTGGAGTATGAATGGTTGGTATGAGTGATTATATATCAATTGTACATCTTACCTTTAAAAGTATATATTATGATGCACTTAATTTCTATTTGTACAAATAAATTAAAAAAAATTAAGCCTAAAAAAAATAATTTAAAAAAATTATTATAATCCGAGGATTAATGTGCATTAAATTATACTTTGTTGTACAATATGAAAAAGGTACAAATTAAACAAATAATAGAAAGAGATTACATATCTTAATGGTAGTATAAGTTAACCACATTCACTAACTGCAAAATTGTAGCTCTCTGAGAAAATATTGGGACAGATCTGTACCAATTAATATTTTCTCAGAGAGCTACAGTTCTGCAGCTATTGCATTCACATGATTATGAATTTCACAATATTTCATATGAATTTAAACGTAAAAATTAAAATGTATCCTTTGTCTTTGTATTGGGTGATGTATATTGCAACATAATTTTCAATGTTCATGCTGAGAATTGCTTTGCCATTATTTTCCAAATATCACCATATAAGCCTACAATATTACATATTATGTATCAAATGAATTATTTATAATATTGACTGAAATAGCATGATATGTTGATCATGATATGAAATGCTTATAAAAGTATTAGATGGCAAATTACAACCTCACAAAGTCATTCACCCAGTAATTGTAGATAAGGAACAATGAGAAACAAAGTCAGGGGCTTGCTGAGCTGTAAAGAACATCCCATGTGTATTATACACAAAGGGATTAGTTGGGGTAAAATTCACCAGACAAAACCTGGGTACAGATATAAAAAAAAAATGGACAAAATGACCATGCAAGGACAAAGTCAATATTAGAAGTTTATTAAAGCATAATAACAAAATGTCACAGGACATAATACTGATTTTTATATAAATTCAGGGGGGAAATCTGTTCCTTTTGTAAAGTTTACAAAAATGCATGTGTAAAATATATGTTATATTTTTATGAGATTGTTTTTCAATTTTATACTATAGATTTTGATAATTATTATTAAATGCTTATTCCTTTTATCATATCTATTGCAAAATATGAATTAAAATAGGATTTTCTTTTACTGATATAGAATACTAATAGGCTTTGTAATCATTGGGTTTACAAATTGCTACACAAGATCTGACATTTTTCACATAGCTTCTGCGTGCATGCATGTCATTTGATTCCATATCAACATATCAATTAATAAGCAAGATTCAAAATGTGAAATTACTTTGAAAAAAAAAAAACACAACAAAAAACTTGATGACTGATAATCTATAATATGCATGATAGTTCAAATTTTCTTATGAATATATATGTATATCAAATGATATGTCAGAACAATCAATTTGCTATTATTGTACGTACATGTATATGCTTTCATAATTTTGCTGTTGTGTGATAATGAAATATTGTCAAATTAAAAAAAAATGTGAAATTACAATTTATTGTCCTTAGGTTTGTAATCAAGAATGAAGGAGTAAATGATAACCTAGTGGTGGATCCAGAGGGGGTGCTGGTTCAGGAAATTTTGCTAAAATAAAGTAAAAATAACACATTTTGAGGGTGGACCCCCCTCCCTTGATAACCAAAATTAATGGTAAAATTCCCCTCTCTCAAAAATTCCTGGATCCATCCCTGTAAGCATTAGACAATCATTAATTTGTCATTCCATTATTCATAATTTCTTCATTGGACACATGGAGGCCAACTCTCACATGTGTGTATATAGACATAATTCCAATTATTTTGAAAATAAAGAGGTCAAAGTACCAATTGAATTCAATATAAAATATATAAAGAATATCTTATCATGGATATAAAGATTAAAACATTTCAATCATGTTAATTAATAGATTTTTAGGTCAATTGATTCTCTCATGTGACCTATTGCTAGTGGTCAGCTTCTGTTGTGACAGTAAACAAAACATCAAGCTTGAAAATATCATGATTCCTAGGGTAGAAATTCTGACTCCAGGAGGAACCAAACTTGATATATAGTGTTTATGTGTAAAACATTTAAATTTAGATAACATCTTCCTTAATGCTATTGATACTTTTAGGTAAAGAAGGAACAGGTAATTGTAAATTTCATGACCTCTATCAGTGATAATAATAATAAAATTTATATACATGCAGCCTTATATAAAACAGTTTATTACTCTAAGGTGCTTTACACAATCTGATTAAAATAAGATCTTTGATCCGCTCCGTTATTGTTATGTCGTTTCAATAAGATCTTTGATCCGCTCCGTTATTGTTATGGAGAGGATCAAAGATCTTATTTATAACAATAACGGAGCGGATCAAAGATCTTATTTTAATGAGATTGTGCTTTACAAGGGCAAGAAGAGGAATGCAACAATAAAATAGAATTAAATGACATTATGACAACTTATACATGTATCTGTAAATTAAATTATCAAAATAAAACACTAATGGCTAAAAGTTGGTTGGTTTTTTGGGTGGTTTTTTTTTGGTATTTGATAATTAAAAACACAGTTTATATATACATGTTAGAATCTAAAGGTTTTGATACTAGCTTTAAAATAGATGGAACCAAAAATGGTCATAGTAATTACATGTCTTTATGATTTAAAAGAATCCTTCTTTAATTTTGTTGACACTAGAATATTATAAATGATGGATGCATTGTCAAGAAAAACAGAAAGATGTACAAAAATTGTGACACTTGCAACTCCAGGGTTCTGATTCAAGGTCAGATCCAAATAGTGTTAAAAGTGTATATCAAGTTTATAATTGTAAAATGTTTCATCAGTATAGACGCTTTTGGGGGAATGAATTACACCTTATACATGTATTATACTTCTACTGAATATTAGAATTTAGCATATAAATGCATGCCTAGAGCAAGAAAAGTTACTGTATTATATAGATTTCATTCATATTGAGGTTAGTAATACTTTTAACTAAATAACTCAGGTATTTAGTTAAGGTCAGTGTCTTGTTGATATTTTTGATGTGTGTATGCATGTACGTGTATGTGTGCGTGTGTGTGTGAAATACAAAAAAATCCATAAAGATTTGTTTCAGAGTTTTGAGTAGTGATCAGTTTTAGCAATCATCAACAGCTAGGGTATGAATCTGTACACTCATCTTTGTTAATTTCTAAAAAGACTTAAATTGCATTTCAAAAGTAGTCAAGTGTTATGTGAAGGAGATTTGAGGAACATATGTTCCTGCTAAATGTGTGTGATCATACATTTGGGGTGTCAATGGATGGAAAATCATCTGAAGATCGAAGTTTTGAAGAAATTGAAATACTTTATTGAATATTAATCAATCTTATTTTCATTCTAAAATCATGTACTCAAAGGAATTTTCTTTCAATTACATATGTAAGTGCATTAAATTGAATTATTTTTCTATTTCTTACTTACATTTAAAACAGTTATGTTTGTCATTTTGTTTCTCAAAGTAGAAAATATTTTCATGTAGATTTTTCTTCCAAGATTATTATTCCTTAGATTTCAATTTAGAACATTCAAGTAAAAGAAAATAAGACTCTAAAAAAGGAGGTCTCCATGTGAATTGAGAGAAAGAAACGGAAATTATAAATTCTGTGGTGACATTAAATTTCATTTCATAATTTTGCCAGCTATAATAAGGTATGATATGAGATTCAGGGTGGTACATTTATGTGCATACATGTACCTTGTATCTCCAATTGAAAATTGATTGCTTTAAATCAATTTCAACATTATGAATATCCTACAAAAGTAAAACATAATGATTTTAAAGTTTAAAAAACACATTGTTTCACTCCTGAAACCTTGACCTCACATGGATATATATTGGTATTTAGTGTTGGTAGGTTTTGGTTCTTTTTGGGTGGATTTTGGATAATGTAGTGAATTTCAGTTAGTTGTAGCACAGTAACATGGAGTGAGCTTGCTTGCTTCCTGATATCTAGTCAATCACTTTTTAAGACATACATATTTTTCAAACTTGCATTGCACATATTTGTTTACATTTTTGGTAGGAGTGTTTTATATGCTCACTATATATGTCATCTTCATATATAGATGTGTAATTGTTTGCAAAAAGAGGAGACATCTAAATTCCTAATAAAAATGATAATTACATTTAAATCATAATTGTGCACTTCATGTACTTTTTACATGCAAAATCATTTCATATAATTATATGGTTTTTGTATTTTCTGTCCATATCTGTAAGTCTGTCTGTCACAAAGTCTTAAATTGTGCATTAAAATGCTTCTCCTCCTGTATGGATTATCTGATAAACTTGAAACTTTGTACAATGCTTCATTGCCATTTGCAGATGTGAACATTGTTGGGAGAGGATTTATTGTTATCCTAAAAGTTATAGTGGTTCGATCCAAGAGGGATGCGGGTGTAAATAGCTTGTGACCATTTCTCCTAGTTGCAAACATATTGCAGAGTCTTGAATTTTTATTTTTTTTAAAATTTTTTTTTTATACAATACTTCATTATCATTTAATGATGTCTAGATTTCTCTGACCCAGGAATCTAATATTTTCCTAATATCTACAGTGGATCAAAAACAAGTATTTTAAGTGTTGTTTTTTTTTTTTTACCCTTTATTGAATAATCTTTGTAAAATTGCATGTGCAAAAGTAAAGATGCTTTGAAAATTCAATTACAAAATTAAACATTTCACTGGTTTGTTAAGGTACTCACTACACTAAAGCTTTATGACACTATGTTACAAGATGGCGATTTAAATGTTTTGGGAAAGTATTTGTATTGATCGATTTATTCGTCTATAACACCATAGCTAAGTGGTTAATTAATAAAGCATTGGGCAAGAGAGAGAGAGAGAGAGAGAGAGAGAGAGAGAGAGAGAGAGAGCATTGGGCTGGTGAACTACAGATCTTGAGCTCAAATCCACCAGTCTTTTGTTCATGTGTTGAAATAATATTTTTGAAAATCATGTTTTTATCCAAATTTGCATTTTTTGCTGTTTTTGGCATACACACTTATTGTATATCATCAGATCTTTTTTAAAATATTAAATCTATTTGTACTGATTTGAGAAACTATTTCCCGGTGTAGTGAGCCACCTTAAATGTAAACATAAAAAGACTCCAGTCTTTGTTTACATAACACAGAATGAAGGCTAAAATATTGTTTTTATTCCTGCATCCAGAAGGTTAAAATTTTGGCTGTGAACACAGATTCAGTTATACTTTTCATGTTTAACATTTAAAAAAATGAAAACAAAATTAAAAAAAAACAAACAAAAAAAACGTAAACGTCCTGTTTGAGAATTTTTCACTTGTATGGAGACGTCACCATTGCCAGTGAAGGGCTGCAACATTTAGGTCTATGCTCGGTGCTTATGCCCTTTGTGTACCTTTGAGCAGGGGTGGATTAATATTGTGTCACACATTTAGGTAATGTCATATAACTGTAAACAATGTCTCTAGAGGATTTGGGTGTTGCTCAACCGGAAATGTAATAAATGAATGCATAAGATTGGATCATACTTCT
Source organism: Ostrea edulis (assembly GCF_947568905.1). Classification (NCBI taxonomy): domain Eukaryota; kingdom Metazoa; phylum Mollusca; class Bivalvia; order Ostreida; family Ostreidae; genus Ostrea; species Ostrea edulis. The sequence goes on along the minus strand of NC_079169.1, from coordinate 64,270,586 downwards.
TTTTGGACTAGAACATCCAGGACTGAACTTTCTTAGGGTCGAGATGTCTGTTAACCGTTTATTCGTATTTACCTGTCAAAGTCTTTTTGACGCTTCAGGTATAGGAGAAAGTACTTTGACTTCAGAATGAATGTGATTGTCAGAGGGAGAATGATGGACCGAAGCATGCATTTTGTAAAATGATTCTTGTGTTGTTAAATCTTCGAGAATCTTGTTGGAGATGTCTGATTCGGTTCACGAAACAACTTAGCATCATCTAGCAGTAGCAGATTTCCCCGTAAGCACTTAATTAACACTAATTTTAATATATTGTAAACAAATTGTAACTGTAAGCCAGGCTATTCCAAAATTCCACAACATATCAGAGGAACCGGTAATTTAGCCTGTACATAATGATAAGAGTAGGGGTATATACCACACACCCCTAATAAAAGCACTGGGATTACTGAATCAGAATGACAATTGGGGTGGGGACGATAAAAGCAGAATTTTCGAATTATTTTGAAGCGAAGTTTTGAGTAAGAAATGGTGCCATTCCTTTTGGGTTATTTTTTTCATTGGGGATGGTACCATAGGGCCTACTATTATTATTACAGACAAAAATACCGGTTCCTGTGAATATTCACACCTGACGACCTGTAAAGGGTTGTAAATAGAGAATGTGAACAGCTGCATGTAAATAAGTTAGTGTTCTAACTGCATAATTTAATACCGTTCAATTTTATTCTAATATTTTTGTGATAGGGTTATATGTATACAATTGAAATTGCATGGGAAAGAGTTTAGTAATGCAGAGCTCTAATATAATTTAATTTCTCATGTTGTTTAGACATTTATCCATTAACACATGTATAGGGCTACATAATTTAGGAATGTAATTACTAGATATAAAGTTAATGTCATTCCTTAGCTTGCAAGTAAATTCTTAAGAATCATGACAAACAACACTCTTTAAGATACAATTTTCTGCTTTATTACTATATTCATGGGATAAAAGTCCCCATCCTGTGTTTTATTTGGGATATTTATTCCCATTCATGCTCAAATAGGATATTCACTGCCATTTCATGTTCATTATGGGACATTTCCTCCTATGGGACATTGTATCCCATTTTGAATTTAAATATGGGAGTTAAAATCCTATGGGAGAAATTATATTTTTTCTCCCATGGGATTTTTGGTAGGAGTGAAAATCCCCCAAGTGGGATTAAAAATCCCTCCAAAATCCCATGGGATTTTTTGATTTCAGGTGAAATATCTTAAAAACTACAATAGTTACAAGTGTAAATGTTGGTGCATGTCTTGTGGACATAAAATCCCATCTTTTTTTGTAAAGGGTTTATTTGTATCCTTAATAAAAGGGTTGGCGAAACTCCGGACTTTTGTCGTGTCCAGAGTTAAATGTCGCACTGTTTTATGTGCATGAGGGAATTTTTAAACGCACCAGTCATTCAGATTAGGGGCGATTTCAAGATCACAATATAATATGAATATCACCTTCGTGCATACTATATATTAAAAATGGAGAATGATTTGATATCATAAAGGAATAATATATATTATATATATATATATATATATATATATATATATATATATATATATATATATTCATTTGACAAGATATATTTTCACGTATCCAGCTAAATAACGACAAAATATTATGACACTTTCCCCACGATACAACTATCAGAGCATGTACGCTGTGACGTACTTTTTCATTGTGACGTCATATGGTGCGAAGTACACAGAGGCACATTTATAACAGCACTGTGATTTTTCTCGGATAGCCTTAACTCGGCTGCGTAATAAGGTTTATGTTTGGAGGAAATCAGATAAAAGATTACATCCCGAATGTTTGGGACAGAGAGACGCAACATCAAGCTTCTGTTAGGTTTTAGCTCACCTGAGCCGAAGGCTCAAGTGAGCTTTTCTTATTAAAATATGTTCGTTGTCCGTCGTCGACGTAAACTTCATCTTCTTCTCCTGAACCACTGGACCAATTTCAATTAAACTTAGCACAAAGCATCCTTGGGTAAAGGGATTTTACATTTATTCAAATGAAGGGTCATACCCCTTTCAAAGGGGAGATAATCACAATAATAGGGTGGGGTCATTAAAAATACTGGGCCAGAGAGTCTGAAATTTACATGAAAGCTTCCTAACATAGTGCAGATTCAACTTTGGTAAAATCATGACCCTGAGGGTAGGATGGGGCCACAATAGGGGATCACAGTTTTATTTACAAATATATAGGGAAAATCTTCTCAAGAACCATTGGTTCAAAGTAGTTTATACTTGCATGAAAGCTTCCTGACATGGTGTAGATTCAAGTTTGTAAAAATCATGGCCCCCGAGGGTAGGTTCGGGCGACAATAAGGACCAAAGTTTTACATGCGAATATATATGGAAAATCTTTCGAAATGGGCCAAGGTGACTCAGGTGAGCGACGTGGCCCATTGGCCTCTTGTTTGGATTTATATACTACTATGGTGTTGAAACGTTAAGCGTATGAACAACGATAAATACACTGAAGTGCTTGATGAATGTGTCTGACCAGTTGTTGCGCAACACTACAAATCACCGCTGGATCTTTCAAGAGGACAATGCTCCATGTCGCGTATCTATGTGCTCTAATCAGTGGAAGCAGGACACTTGCATGGCCTCCACAGAGTCCCGACATTAACATTCATTTATGTAGTCCGTAGCTTCAATGTTATTTATGAACTGTGTTTGCACAAAAAGTTCCGTGGTGGCTTGGTGGATAATGTTTCATTTTCATAATTCGTAATACACATATATTACCAACAACCTCGAACTCCATTGATACAAAACTGGCAGGGGAATAAGATTGATTGATTGTATCTTCCTTAACGTCTCTCTCGAGAATTTTTCACTCATATGGAGACGTCACCAAGATCGGTGAAGAGGGCTTCAAATTTAGGCCTTTGCTCGGCGCTTACGGCCTTTGAAGCACACCTACTGTGACATGGGACATCTGTTTTTAAGGTCATTTCCGAGGACCCGTAACATTCACACCTAATGCCGAGCGTTTTGCGATGGAACTGTCACTACCTATTTTAACGAGTTAGGTCTGTACGCTTGCAGAGCGAACGCTTTAACCTCTAGGCCACCGCGGCGGTTTAAGAAGAGTATTCCTGTTCTATGATTTTACGATTGTCTGGCAAGGGCATTTTATAGTATTTCTGGCTGAAAATACAGTGATCTGTTTTTCCAGAGGGACACTCACTCAATGCTGCGGTTTCTACGAATCGCGTGTTCGTTCCTGTGTTAAAGGACTCTATTTAAGTCACTGGTTGGTTGGTTGATTATATATATAATGTCCTGCTCGAGTATTTTTCACTCGTGTGGAGACGTAACCATTGCCGGTGAAGGGCTGTAAAATTTAGGCCTATGTTCGGTGCTTACGGCCTTTGAGCAGGGATGGATCTTTATCGTGTCACATGTGCTGTTACACGGGGCCTCGGTTTTTGCGGTCTCATCCGAAGGACTGCCCCATATAGGTGCTTCTTACGATAAGCAAGGGCTACTGAGGACCTATTATAACCCGGATCTCCACGGGAACGTTGGTTCTAAATCGTATTAGTTTTATATAGGAAAAAATTAAAGTGTATAATAATTCAGATTAATGCTGACAGATATACGATACATAGTCACAGAATACAATACATGGTGAATCGAATGTTTTTGTTGGATAAGGTGAATGAAAACGAAGTGACCATAACTTTGGGTATCTCGAATTTCTAAATATCTTCAAGTCTAGTTGGAATGTACAAGTATTTCTGCATTATATTTACCATAACATTTATCATTCATTTTGGCGTATTTTTTAAAAATCAAAACAGGACTGCTGCCACCCCAGGGTGAAACATTGTATTATGATAACCACGACACGACTGGGAATATTGAGGTAAATAGGTTTATTCTGTCGACGATAGCACATCATAGATAATGCATGTTATTATACTGTCATGTAAAATACTTGAATCTGATTGGTCGAGAAGCATTTGAAAAAACTTATTGTTACCCTCTGAGAACAGAAAGTACGCGCTCTAGGTGATAGTATCTAGCAACGGGTAACAATATTTGACAACGGGTGATATTATAAAAAAATTATCACATGCGTCAAATTTATGCGCGTACGGTTCGCCGTAGATTGTTAGATGACTTCGTTTGAGCGTTTTGTAATAAACGCGAATACCCGCCACGATATTCGAAATATCGCGTGACAGTGATTGATCAAATGTCAACAGACGTAAGTCTTTCTGCTTTGTTGTTTATATAACATTCAGTTTCATAAAAAAAAAATATTGCATGTATAGTTTTGTAGGTGAGGCTAACATTGAAAATTTCCACCCCTCGAGAACTACGCCTCGGTTGTCAATGGTTCTCTCGGGGTGAAAATTTTCAATGTTACCCTCACCCACATGCAATATTTATATATTATCACCCACCTTCCCAAGTCCAGGGTTTGTGAAGCTCCACATTTCAATAAAGGCGGTCGATTATATCGCCATCTAGAGTTAAATATAATCTTGGCCTAAGCTAAACCTTAACTTTTAGACAACCAGAGATCGTTGTTTGTCTAGCGAGGTCCTAATTTTGTTGAAACATAGGTATTTGAAAAACTGGCTAAATATAGGTTTATACCCAAGGATTCAGTAGGTGACCGAAAACTGTAAAATTCTCTGTCTCTTCCACAGAACGCCAGTACACACCCACAGATATAATATTCAGTGGTACTGTGATATCTTTAAGGTCATATCAACATTTGTGTTACCTATGTTGGAACAAGTGTGTCACAAGTATCTGTTTATGTAGAAAATGTGACGACGAATTTCATTGGATCATGCAGTTGCTAAAGGAGTTCAGATACCCACGCCTGAAGATATCAAACAGGGCCGTAAATTACATGGAGGCGGAGGAGGCAGCTGCCTCCTCCAACTTTTGAGCCAAAAAAAATTAAAATTTAAAGTTCATTAGAATTTATGTTGTTTCCAATAACTAAGAACATGATACCTCCCTTAAAAAGCATTCCAAATCTTTCTTTTAGAATGAGTTAGTCAAGTAACATCTTAGAAGGCCCTAGAATCAAGGATTTTGCACGAAACGTGTTCAGTGTGCACAAAATGTGCTCAGACCCCCGCCTAATTTCCTGCCTCCTCCAAATTGAAGGTTAATTTACGGCCCTGTCAACGTAATCTGTCAAAGATTTGTGAGAAATGTGGTGAATCACAAACGCTTACTGGGAAGATGGTTACATTTATTATTTACATTGAACTATTCAAGTCCATATTAAACCTTATATATGTACAGTAACGTGTTGATGAGTTCAGCGCTTATTCTTTGTTGGATAGTAATTGTCCTCAATCACTGATTGAATTTATATTATTATTGTGAGCCCTACTTTGGGTGAAATCAAAAAATGAGTGTAGAATGGACAGTCAAAATATAAAACACTTCCCTAAGAAATGAACAGTACTAGGTACAGGTCGGTTCTGTTATAAAATAATAATAATACCATATAACACCCTCTTCATACACTATGTACGCTCAAAGGTGCTTTACAATGCATATATACCTTACTACAGAATGTTATACACATAAAACATAGAAAATAAATAAAACATTAAAAAGCAATGATATAAAAGGCGTTATCACATGTAAACAATCCGTAGCTGTACCTATCCTGATTGTACACATAAAACGAAAACACAAGATACCATAAATATGCGGCACATCAGTTTCAGGGCGTATTAAAATAATAATAATAATGAAATATACACACGCACACACAGCATATAATGTATCGGTTATAATACATTAAAACAGAATTTATATATATATATAATACATTAAAACAGAATATATATTTATATATATATATATAATTAAAACTTATACGGTACCAATTTTGATGCACCAGATGCGCATTTCGACAAATAATGTCTCTTCAGTGATGCTCAACCGAAATGTTTGAAATCCGAAATAACTATGAAGTTTTAGAGCTAAATATAGCCAAAAAAGTGGAGCCAAATTCGTCCAAGGATATATATATATATATATATATATATATATATATATATATATATAACATCAGTACTCGATTATTACCTGTTGACACTCTTAGCTTCAGTAGTGGAATGATCCCTATATTGCAGATTCCCGGTTTCTATACCCTTAGGGCGTTCTATTCAAAAGGGGTGACAGGTTATTCCATTTTTATTATAGTCCTTATCATTAAACAGTTCATTGAACATTATTGATTCATTACCCTATCATTATAGTCTTTATCAATCAAATGCAAGAAAGAAAGAAATATTACAGTACTATGAATATACTTCTAAACAATCGATTTGGTATCCTAATTACATGTATAAGTATTGACATATCTAGAATCCAATAATGCATGTACCGTATGTCTGTTTTCATTAAATGTATTGTAGCAGTACAACAGTCGGGTGTGATACGTTTTGTTTTTCACTTCCTTGTAATGAAATACCTTATCTGTGTCTTTTACCAGATGATTGTCTATTATACTGAATGTTTCAATAATCTATGAGATTCAAGTGAGCATTATACTGAATACTTCAATATAGGATTTAAGTGAGCATTATACTGAATGTTTCAATAATCTATGAGATTCAAGTGAACATTATAATGAATACTTCAATATAGGATTTAAGTGAGCATTATACTGAATACTTCAATATAGGATTTAAGTGAACATTATACTGAATACTTCAATATAGGATTTAAGTGAACATTATACTGAATACTTCAATATAGGATTTAAGTGAACATTATACTGAATACTTCAATATAGGATTTAAGTGAGCATTATACTGAATGTTTCAATAATCTATGAGATTCAAGTGAGCATTATACTGAATACTTCAATATAGGATTTAAGTGAGCATTATACTGAATGTTTCAATAATCTATGAGATTCAAGTGAGCATTATACTGAATACTTCAATATAGGATTTAAGTGAGCATTATACTGAATGTTTCAATAATCTATGAGATTCAAGTGAACATTATACTGAATACTTCAATATAGGATTTAAGTGAGCATTATACTGAATACTTCAATATAGGATTTAAGTGAACATTATACTGAATACTTCAATATAGGATTTAAGTGAACATTATACTGAATACTTCAATATAGGATTTAAGTGAACATTATACTGAATACTTCAATATAGGATTTAAGTGAGCATTATACTGAATGTTTCAATAATCTATGAGATTCAAGTGAGCATTATACTGAATACTTCAATATAGGATTTAAGTGAGCATTATACTGAATGTTTCAATAATCTATGAGATTCAAGTGAGCATTATACTGAATACTTCAATATAGGATTTAAGTGAGCATTATACTGAATGTTTCAATAATCTATGAGATTCAAGTGAGCATTATACTGAATACTTCAATATAGGATTTAAGTAAGCATTATACTGAATGCTTCAATATAGGATTTAAGTGAGCATTATACTTAATGCTTCAATATAGGATTTAAGTGAGCATTATACTGAATGTTTCAATAATCTATGAGATTCAAGTGAACATTATACTGAATACTTCAATATAGGATTTAAGTGAGCATTATACTGAATGTTTCAATAATCTATGAGATTCACGTGAACATTATACTGAATACTTCAATATAGGATTTAAGTGAGCATTATACTGAATGCTTCAATATAGGATTTAAGTGAGCATTATACTGAATGCTTCAATATAGGATTTAAGTGAACATTATACTGAATACTTCAATATAGGATTTAAGTGAACATTATACTGAATACTTCAATATAGGATTTAAGTGAGCATTATACTGAATGTTTCAATAATCTATGAGATTCAAGTGAGCATTATACTGAATACTTCAATATAGGATTTAAGTGAGCATTATACTGAATACTTCAATATAGGATTTAAGTGAGCATTATACTGAATGTTTCAATAATCTATGAGATTCAAGTGAGCATTATACTGAATACTTCAATATAGGATTTAAGTGAGCATTATACTGAATACTTCAATATAGGATTTAAGTGAGCATTATACTGAATGTTTCAATAATCTATGAGATTCAAGTGAGCATTATACTGAATACTTCAATATAGGATTTAAGTGAACATTATACTGAATGTTTCAATAATCTATGAGATTCAAGTGAGCATTATACTGAATACTTCAATATAGGATTTAAGTGAACATTATACTGAATGTTTCAATAATCTATGAGATTCAAGTGAACATTATACTGAATACTTCAATATAGGATTTAAGTGAGCATTATACTGAATGCTTCAATATAGGATTTAAGTGAGCATTATACTGAATGCTTCAATATAGGATTTAAGTGAGCATTATACTGAATGTTTCAATAATCTATGAGATTCAAGTGAACATTATACTGAATACTTCAATATAGGATTTAAGTGAGCATTATACTGAATGCTTCAATATAGGATTTAAGTGAGCATTATACTGAATGTTTCAATAATCTATGAGATTCAAGTGAACATTATACTGAATACTTCAATATAGGATTTAAGTGAGCATTATACTGAATGCTTCAATATAGGATTTAAGTGAGCATTATACTGAATGCTTCAATATAGGATTTAAGTGAGCATTATACTGAATGTTTCAATAATCTTTGAGATTCAAGTGAACATTATACTGAATACTTCAATATAGGATTTAAGTGAGCATTATACTGAATGCTTCAAATTAGATTCACCTGAACATTATACTGAATGTTTCAATAATCTATGAGATTCAAGTGAACATTATACTGAATACTTCAATATAGGATTTAAGTGAGCATTATACTGAATGCTTCAAAATGAGATCCCGATGAACATTATACTGAATGTTTCAATAATATAAAATTCTGAGATTCAAGTGAACATTATACTGAATGCTTCACAATGAGATTTAAGTGAGCATTATACTGAATGCTTCAATATAGGATTTAAGTGAGCATTATACTGAATGTTTCAATACTCTATGAGATTCAAGTGAAACACTATACTGAATATTAGTAGTATAACCCGGCTCGATGGGTGGTTCAACTGAGTGCACTTTTGAGGTCAAAAGGTCAAGTTTTAGAACGCACTGGAGAGCGGCCGTTGCTAAGGCGGGGCGTGCCTAGCGCGTGCTGTGCAGGGCTAGGCTGGTATGAACTAGAGCGGAGATAGGTGCTATGACGCAACAATGGGTCGATAGTGGTGTGACGCAACAATGGGGTAGAATCGAGAACACTAAAGTCGAGATCGCTATGACGACGAGGCCTGAGCCGTGTGTGAATCCTTTAAAATCCACAATGAATAATAAACGCATGATGTGAAGTTTACACATTTATTAAATAAACAATTTGAATAACAATTGAACACAATTTTATACAGTTAAACATTAAAATTGTCAGAATAAAGTCCACACCAGTTTTATCACACGTTCATTCTTTATTCTTGCGGCTCAGCTTTCTCTTCTTTTTAGGGGGTTCTCCTTCACTCATCTCTTTGCTCGTTTTCTTAGGGGGTGGTGGGTTCCACTTCTCCGATGGGGTGTACTCTCTTATGACCGGAGGTTTTGTGCCGGGTACCTCGCCAATCATAGCCATCAATTCGTCTTCATCTCTCGGGCAGTCGCTGATCCAGTGGCATAATTTCCCACACTTGTAACAAGGGTCCTTTTCTACAGTTTTCTTGACTTTCTGAGGGCAATCTGGTGACCAATGTCCCGTTTCTCCACATGTGAAACAGGGGTTAGTGGCTGGGTCCTTCCTTTTTCTGCTGGTGATGTCCTTACGGGTTGCTGCTAATTCCTCGATTTTTTTCACCAGCACCGCGGTGTGATTGGCGATTTCATCAGCCATCACGTTGATCCGGTTGACAATACCGTCCAGTGTGGTCGTAATGATGGCGAAATCGGTCCTGCTCATGCGGGAATCTTCTCCACCGAAGGGGGGTTTATTGTATAACCCCATCTCCAGTCCCGTAGCATCCTGTGAATCGGGAAAATAGAAGCCTAATCCCGGGTCTGTCGGATTCTGGCTAGGGAGGTAATCCGAGGTCTGGGCCATCTTCTCTTGTTGAGCAATGTAGTCTGAAGGCGTGAGATTGAAGCTCGAGGTCTGGGGCATCTTCACTTGTTGACCAACGTAGTCTGGAGACGTGAGATAGAAGTTCGAGGTCTTCCCCAGTTCAGTCTTCTGATCGTCAGGCTTAGCTTTCTTCAGTTCAATGTAGTCTTTCTGTGGCGCTATCTCCTTCTGTACCAGCTGATCTATTTTCTTCTGAGCTTTGTCCACAAATTCTAGTTGTTTCTGAGCCATGTCTTCTGGAAGGTGATTGAAGATCGAATGAGGACTGACACTTGGGCTCCGCTTTTATAGCCAGCAAAATGTCTAGACTATTCTGTCTCGTGGGGAGCACGTGGTTGCAACATCTTTTCTGGAAAAACCGGTTTCATTTAGAACATCTCGCGACCAGCGCGTGCTAGTGCACTAATTGAACTTGAAAAACCGGTTTCATCTAGAACATCTCGCGACCAGCGCGTGCTAGTGCACATTGCTACACATTGACTTTAGTGGAATGGAACTTATATTGGTGTTTAAAATAGCCCTGAAAAGGGCTGTTTTGTGTGTGTGTTTTTAATAATCTCTTAAGCCAAATTCGTAGGGATAATCTACATCATAAAAGTTATAACTGTGATCTGGTGAGGTAATGGCGTTTTCTATTTTTTGAGCTCTGCTACCTCGGAAATTCATCACGTTGATTGTTTCCAGCCAATAAATGTTTGCACAAAAAAGCTGTCGCCATGCACCACCTCTGTTACGACGTTTTTTCAAACGCATGAATCCCGACACTTTTCTGGTTCCGTTAGACAGCGTGTAAAACTGGGCAATCATAAACTGTATTACAGTATTGTCGCGGTAGCAATCTTCCAAATCGATCAGAATGGCATGTTCCGTTTCCCTCTCTTGTAAGACATATTCAAAACACCAATTTTTAGATCTTCTCCTACGATTTCTCATTCGACGCATCTCTTTCAATTCTTCCCATACGTTATCGTCCATGACTAACAGTGTAATGGTCGAGAATGTTAGCGCGTGCTACTGTACAACAGGCTATTGCATCATCGGAAAAACCGGTTTCATCTAGAACATCTCGTGACCGGCGCGTGCTAGTGCACTAATTGAACTTGAAAAACTCTATTGTATCAAATCTAAAATATTCTCTGCACTCCACGACCTTTTCCCTATAAATACGAATGTTTTCTTAACTTATTTATTCACTATGGGTGGAACTTCCAACACTAGGTTAGACGGTCATACTTGTATTATAGATTTTGTCAAGATTGTTGAAAATTCGTCTTGGTATAAATCTGCTAAAGCCTATGTACAATCGGCGATACACGAGGTGGGGAATCTTGACAGTTTTCAGAGGATTGGTAGATCGTTAGTTAAAGACACGAATCCCGGGCGATTGATCATGATCTATTTGTATGCTGAGGAACTGAAGAAAATCATCCCCGATCAAATCCGAGACATCGAAATCATTCTACAGGAATGTTTACAAGAAGGATTCATGGAAATGATCCGTTTTAACTAGTTTTCCTTCATTATCGAATCATGGCTGGAAGTGACAACATCGTAGAAAAAGCGGATACTTGTATTCATTTTAGTCATTTACAAATCATGACTGAAAGTGACAACATCGCAGAAAAAGCGCATAACCATGCATTAGAATGGGTCGAGAAAATGCAAGACGATGTGGTGTTTCAATTCGCTAAAAAATTTTCTGATAGCGGGAGTGTTTCCATTGACTCTGGACCAATATACAGATCTACGGAACCAGGTGTACATCAATCTCTATAACGATGCGGGGTTGATGTTAATTTATGTCGTGGGGGAAGAATTCAAGAAACGCATGCCAGAAAAAAACCGCCGAGATTGAAAGTATCACCAAGGACTGGCTTCGAGAAGTATACATAAAGTGTGAAGAACTTAATTCATTTCATTTATGAAATCATGACTGCCCGGGATAACATCGAAAAAACATTTGTCCTACAGTGTATAGAGGAAATAGAAAACTTGCCAGATTTTCAAAAATTGAAATCCTATCTTCGTGCGGTATTATTTCCAATCACTTTAGACGAATATTGGTGGATATGCAGACATTTGCTCGAGAACCGTATCAACACCGAGTCCTTGGTGTTGATTCATTTAGTAGCCGAGGAGTTAAAGAGAACAAATCCGCACATCAGTGGCGTGATCGAGACCCTTCGAGTGCGGTATCTTCATCACATGTACAACAAAATACAAGAAAATGTGTAACTTTTAATCTGGACAATAATGAAGTGTATCTGTTACCCGAAGAAGACCGGAAAAGTATCTGGATGACTGTAGCCGCTGATCGATATCGATTTCAACGCAGGATTCGAGAAATGGAAAAAATGTTGGACCCTATTTTAAAAAGACATGTGTATTGGTGTTGTGTACGGGAGTTATGTATTTGAAATATGTGACATGAATAAAATTGTTTACACGAAAGCTGTGTTTGGTTGAGTCTCTCAGAGAAGGGTTTATTTGTTGAGGAATCCAGAAAATCCTAAAGGTAGAGTGAAAATCGAATCAAATAAGGTGTTTTCTATCGAATAGACCTCATGAGATGTTTTTAGGGATGTACATGGTCGAGAAATAAATTTTTAAAGAGGCGGTGAAGAAACATTGAACCTCGACTCGACCTCTTTGACCCTTATTTCTTTGAAAACTATGCGACGTAGCAAAATAAAAATAAGTTTAACGAATTCCGCGCCCCAGAATCTATCAGATTAAATCTACCATGCACAGATATCGAATGTCTAGAAAAAGAAAATGAGAAAAAACTCTTTTCTCGAAAGCACAAATCCGCCATTTTGACGGCCGCCATCTTGGCTTCGTCTCCGAAGCGAGGGATGTTTTCGAGGAGGTCCGCGCTTTCCTGATATATACCGGCGCGCTCGCCAGTTCGCTTCACTGGTGATCCAGCAAAGGTTTGATTATTTTTGAAGAAAGAAGATAGAAGATTTTAAGAAGTTATAGAAGAATGGCTGAAGGAAGAAGAGACCCGATCTACAATTTCCAGACCCTGCCTGGCTTTCGGTACCGGCTGGTAGTGGTGGCTGAGGAGCGGGTAGGGGAGAATTGGGTCGTCCGTTCTCAGAACGACCTGAGTACCTTCTCCCCTTTCGACCGCAGTGGGGCCCGTGAGATCGACCGGGTGCGGCAGGAGTATGAAGGGAGGAGTCGCCGCCGCACCGCCCGGATGTCCACGGCTACGAGACCACGCCGACGGGCCCCACAGCCACCCTCACCACCACCACCTTACTCCCCGGCGACGCCTACAGCACCACCACCAGCGATACCATCGGCACCGGAGGAATACAGCCCGGTGCCGATGAGCGAGTCGCCAGCGTCACCGGTGGAGTACTCACCGAGGTCACCGTCCCCCGCGCCACCTCCAAGCCCAGCCCAGAGTCCGTCGCTGTTGGTCGCAGACACGCCGCCACCATCACCACCGAGACCAGCAGCCCCTGCAAGACCCCCACCACCTACCATCCGGTCTGCAGGGAGGACTCCGCCACCGAGACCAACCCACGCACCTGTGGCAAGTCATCCCCCGAGGAACCACCCTATGACTGTCCCTGGCTGGGCAGATAGGGCGGTTCCTATCTGGTTTAAGTGCCCTGTCTGCTGGCAAGACAGGGTACACTCCGGTATTACGTGCAGGGGATGTAGGCAGCGCCCAGCTTGCTGCCTGTGCGTGGAGCGGATAGAGGAGCGGCGACACACCCGGGGACGGTGCCCGTTATGCCGGTTTACCGGAGCCAGGCATTGAAAGTCGGTCTTAGGACCAAACGGCCCTTTTTAGGGCCACCCACATGTTACGAAAAGATGCTTTTATGACAATGATTGAGAAACAAATTAACACCAGTTGCACTTTATTAACAAATACATGATTTAATGACAATATACACTTGTTGATCATACCTATAAGCAAAATCATGAATACATTGTCTGTAATGAGTCCAATTTCCTCCCGCTAACCCACACCCAATCTTATAAGGGAAGGCTAAAGTCTTGTACGATAATGTGGCCAATTCACGTAAACATTGTTGAAACCATAGTTCTCGCTGTTCGGGTGTATCTCGATAGCGGGGAATACGCTGAGTTCCTTTTCCGTAATCCCACTGGGCTAAGAAACAAATCACATCAGGGTCTGTAGCATTTGATAAGATGCGTAACGTGCCGGGTATTCCTCGATCGGGTTCTATAGCTAGATTTCTACGGCCTAAGGGTCTCCGTGTAGCATACAAGTTGCCCCACGGATATTTGTCAGCAATACTTTGACTTAATCCATGAGGTTTCACCGTTAAACAATTACATTGTTGTACAATACCATCGACTTTCATAGTGAGTAAATCTCCCTGCACATAAGTCACACTCATGATGTGAATGATGCGTGTCGAGGCTACAGCTTTCGTTTATATAAGTCACATTCACGCGATGTGTTTGTCGAGTGTCAATCATGGGGTTTCTTTGATAAGGGTTCACTACCCCATTCAAAGTGGCATTAAAATAGGATGAAATAGGGTTTTCTCTATCGATCTAACTATCATTGAGGTTTCTACTGCCTCACAGACGTGAGAAATGAAGTTTTAAAGAGGCGGAGAAGAAACATCGAGCCTCGACTCGACCTCTTTGACCTCTGTTTCTTTAAAAACTATGCGACGTAGCAAAATAAAAGTAAGTTTATTGAATTCCGCGCCCCAGAATCTATCAGATTAAATCTACCATGCACAGATATCGAATGTCTAGAAAAAGACAATGAGAAAAAACACTCTGCTCGAAAGCACAAATCCGCCATTTTGACGGCCGCCATCTTGGCTTCGTCTCCGAAGCGAGGGATGTTTTCGAGGAGGTCCGCGCTTTCCTGATATATACCGGCGCGCTCGCCAGTTCGCTTCACTGGTGATCCACCACAGCTTTTAAGAAGAAAGAAGATTTTTAAGTTATAGAAGAAAGAAGAAAGTGAAGATGAGCCAAGTACCAAGTCCTCCCATCAAGAACCACAACCTGGTCCCGGAGGATCAGCGTGAGGACTGGGATGCCGAGCTGGAACTGGTACAGCGGCCCCCGGGGCGCATTGTGTTCCAACCCGACGACTCATATGAGTGGCACTTCTTCTATGAAGGAGTGCCAGATGCCCCCAAGAAGCCGCTCAAGAGACGCCGCCGCCGAAACAAGAAGGCCGCCAGACAGTAAGGGGTAGACAACCCCATAGACAGTGTGGGGGGCTTTCATAGTCCCCCCCACATCTTATGAAAAGATGCTGTTTATCACAATGGTTGAGAAACGTACAAAAACTAACACCAGATGCACTTTTTTTTTTTTATTAAGAAACTCGCTAAAGTTACACAGTGTTGATAGTTAATAGCTTGCCGTGTTCTTCATAGCCTCCCGTCATGTAACGTAGTCTTTCGGATGCGAGACTATTCTCATATGCTTTCCAACAACATAGGGGATGAACGAAATACCTCATGTTACGCTTCGTTCTCCAGTGTTTCATTTGAATCAATCCTCTTAACGTTTGTTGATCTCGGGTCATGATCAAATACTGGTATTCACTCTGAACGATTTTAACGATATCCTCCGGTCCTGCATTGTCTAAGATAAAAGTCCATGCCATACTTTGAGGAGTTTCTCTCACGCCTTTGACTCTTCTATAAACTGGCACGTAATCCATGTCTAAGTAGACTGATTTTTTTATTCTGGCAAACCTGTCTTATATAGGTACACACAACACAGATTTTTTTTTTTTTTTTTTTTAAATTTTTATTTTGTAAACAATTAAACATTTGAACAATTAAACATTTGAACAATTAAACATTTGAACAATTACATCAGTGACAAGTTAATACCATGACATTGACAACTTTGTCCTTTATGGGTTCTAGGTTTACGAAATGTCTCTTTAAACCATTGGGCTACATAACGATCTCGTTGTAACGCCGTGCCTTTCCAAGGAAGTAACCAATCTTGAACCGTTTTTCTTTTACGATGGCGTTGATGTAGATAATACACACAATATTGGCCACAGACATCCGTGTTCAACGCTTGATAACAATTTGTGTTATGAATCCAAGTGTCGCCGTGGCGTCGCATAAACGCTTTGATTTCTTGATGCATCGGGGGTAATCCGTAAGAATCAAAATATTCTATGATGGGGCTGTTCAAATACAAACACACCCAGTGGGCTCCGGGGCGATGATGAGGGTCTGTATTGATCACGATCGCTTTTTGGTGGGGTAAGATCTCCGGTAATACATCTCTAGGATACACACCTCCAAACGCAGGGCCTAAATCTCGGGATAAGACCTCTCTCAATTGATACGTGTCCATCAGTAATCGATGCTGACTTCTCGTTGTTTGTTGATTTCTAACAAATTGTCAAAGACGGCATACACCACGCAGTTTAAGGTCGTCGCTATGCTGTCGGTAAATTGTACTTCTACTCTCAGGTTCCCCGTCTGTATGAGATGAAATTTATCCGTCTGAGCTTCTTGATCTTTGGTGAAATCCATACACCATAGGGTGTAACCGTTTTTATACTCTTCCAGAGTAATGTCGGGAGCCCAATCTTGCCCTAATTTTCCCAATCCTTTGTACAGACTTAAATACGATCTCAGATACTGATCGGCCGTGAAATTCGGTTCCAGGGGACGAGTTTCCATCATGTCTCCATTGATACTGTCTTCTAATTTTTTGATTTTCTGATTTTGGAAATTAAACGGATTTTTAGCATCATCCCCGTTAAAGGCGGCGTTTTCCACAAACCCCAAGAGGATGAGTTTGGGCATCTGACCTTGGAATAGGTGATCGGTGATTTTCGATTGGGTCCCGGTGGGGATCGTGAACGTTTTCACTTCCACTCTTCTCAATGGGTATTTAGCTGTTTGAGTACTCAGCTGTTGATTGATCAGATTGATGATCGTTGGAGTCGGTTTGACTTTTCTCACCCACAACACCATACTTTGAATGGCTACTTTCCCACTACTTCCGGCATCGGTCATCATGTAGAATTGAGGTCTGGTACGATTGAATCGGAGACGGACGTCTACTCCGTTCGGCAGACATTTCTCTTGCTGAAACAAATCCAGATGTAAACGGTCCATCAAGACAATTTCCTTACTGTTATTTATTTTGTGGTGACGTTTTCTCAACCCCACATTCTGAGAATCGTCGGGATATATTGGGGTGGGTAACATTGCATTGATGGTGACTTTATCATTAGCTACGGGAAATTCCTTTGGAGGTTGAACCAGACCAGAATACTCTCGATCTTCCATTTGACCGGCGGTATCTTTTTCCCACAAGGTACAGGCTCTCATCTGAGTTTTCAGAGTTTTGGGGGCATAAGACAGTAATTTTTCCAAGTAGGCTTTGTACGGATAAGTATCCGTTCCGGGGGTAATGACTTTGCCATTGAGACTCACATCGATTTCACTGAATAAGGAATGTAAGATGTTATTGACCGGGGTGGAAGTAGAACCCGCTCCCGTGAGAGCCGTCCCATCTGCTTTGGTGAATTTACAGACCATCTGGAGATACGATTGAGATAAATCCAGATATTCACTCCTTGACCTTTGATTTCAAATTCAATGGGAGCCGTATCCGAATTTAACGTACTGGAAATCGGATAATATTCCATCCATTTAGAGTCTTCTAAAGTGACGTTTGTCGGGGGAACTTTAAACAGTTCCAAACTATCGGTCCCACACGCGCAGGATTCTCTGTGCATCATTTTTGAACGATGTGTTACTGATCGTTGTTAGGAATCAAATGGGTTCACCCCTCCCTCACATCTCCTTTTTATAGGTTCAGTCGAAAATGTCGAGAGATCGTTTCTTCTTACCCCGGACCGGTGCCTGGGGTTTTCTTTTACGCGGTCCTCCTAAGAGACGTTGTTGAGAGGGGGTCTTGGACTGTCTCTTACGATGTCCTCGTGCACCGGCCTGTCTTGTACGGGGTCCCCCTCTTGCTAAGAGACGATGTTTGGCCATACCAGCTGTATTCTTAGCGGCTCGTATACCATGTGTCTTAAGAGCGTCTTTGAGAGATCTCTTATTTTCTAAAACATCTAACCCCGTCTTTGCGGCGGCCGTCAAAGCTTGTTTAGCTCCCGTTTTGAGTAAATCGGTAAAAAAGCCTTTTCCTCTCTGTTTTCTTTCTCCTCATAGCGGTTGCTAACGCCTCCCTATCGGAAAAAAAGCCTTTTCCTCTCTGTTTTCTTCTTTTCTTTCTCCTCATAGTGGTTGCTAATGCTTGCCTTCCGTGAGTTCTGAGCGCTTGTTTGAGAGATCGTTTATTTTCTAAGACATCTAACCCCGTCCGGTACCCAGCTTTCATGGATTGTCGTGCTCCTCGTTTCATCATCCCCGCTAAAACACTATCCCCTTGACGGGCTCTTAATTTTTGTTGAATTCTCGGCATGGCCATACGACCCGTATTTTTGATGGCTTGTATTCCGTGTGTCTTGATGGCATCTTTGAGAGACCGTTTATTTTCTAAGACATCTAATCCCGTTTTAGCGACTGCTGATAAAGCACTTTTAGCTCCCGATTTGAGCAAATCGGTGAATAAACCTTTTCCCCATTGCGTGGGGTTAACCTTTTTGAGGAAATCGACGAAACCTGCCCTCCCTTTGCCCCCTTGTGGTGGCGGTATTATATTGGGCAAGGAAAATCCTCCGATGACTTTAGCGGCCGTGTTAACAAGCCCACGAGCCAAACTCTTGGACCAATCTCCAAAATATCCATCGCCTGTTTGTGGTGCGGGGCTCCCTCCCAGTAACCCTCCAACGACCTGACCGATCACGGGAGCCGCTAGTTTACCGACTGTTTTTAAGAGACTACCCCACCCGTGACCCCGCTGGTGTAATAAACCTCGATACTGCATCTTTGTCGAGACTGACCCCTTTCAGAGCCTTACCCGCTTTTTATACTTTTTGCGACCCCTCTTTTTTCTTTTCATACCTTTGCCTCCTTGGACGGCTCCGGCTATGGCAGTAGCAATCAAAGGGAGGAGAATGGTGAATAATCCGTGTCCTTTCTGTCGTCTAACTCCGCGATGATACTTCATCGTCACACGACTTTTCTCTTCAATACACTTTTCGGAAATGAAGTTTCACGATCGTTCTTCCATTTAAAAAGGGCATGGGGGTCCCCAGAGAGGTCATGATGTGAATATCGATGGTATCGAAATGTTTTTTACTCAGTTTCAAATATTCTGCTCGGATAGGTTCCCATTTGGCTTGTTGTCTATCATCTTGATGAAAGGTACAAGGAACCACTCTTAATAATTTCAATTCGTTGGACCCCACCACCTGCGGATCCACCACATCGCAATACACGTACATGGATTTCAGATTTTCGTACAAATCCATGGTATGGTTAGCTAAGTAAGTCACGTTCAACCACGTAGTCATGGGTTCATTGGGAATGATGAGTTTCTCACTCCCTATTCCGAGTTTGTAAGCTAAGCCAGTGGGAAAACGGATGGCTAAGGCTGTTTTTTTAAGTATACTACCATGAAACTGATACATGACTCGATCATATTTCTCGAAGTACACTAATTTCATAGAATTCTCTTCTCGCGGATCGCCGGCTGTTTTCCATATCTTTGCGAATGTTCTGCGCAAGGCTTCATTGATTTCATCGATTAAAGCCGTGGAATGAATGTAAGCCCCGGGTCTAAAGTGAATTCGGTAAATAGTCATCATAGCATTGAGTGGAATGACATCCCCCCAATCCGTATGGGTCCAATCAACCACTACAGCACACCGATTTAAAGGGATCGAGTTTTTTTTGGTCAGTGTAAATCGCCCCCATTTAAACGTATCCGGATTTTTAATCTGTTCGGCGTAAGCTGTAGGGATAAGGATGTCAAAATAAGCCTCTTCCTTTGTAATGTTTTTCAAGGCATTGGTATACATCATTTCGGTTAGCCCTACTTCCCATTCTCCGTCCGTTAAATCCACGGTTTGTGGTAATAAGGTTTTAAATTGAGCAGTCGTATTATTTGAAAAAGCTTCCATAGACCCGTCACTGAGGAGAGTCATGTAAAACCCTTCTCGGTGAGCCATGATGATTCAAATGATGACCATGTTTCCGTTCCTTCTCTATTTATACTCATAACACAATGAACATTTTCATATTTTATTGAACATACAACATAATGTTAATACACAATTTTACATGTCATTCTTCTTGATCGCGACCACCACCGCAAGTCAACGATTGTAGAAAAGAGTCTTCCAACTCTAGTGTTCCTCTCTCGACTAAACGGCGGCGCATCATCAGATAGTGTCGGGTTCCCCAGCAATCGGCCACATCATACCCCTCCTGTAATGTGTCTTTGAAATGTCGGAGACAGTCCTCGGAATTGTCAAACCAAGGACTCTCAATCAATGTCCATTCCGATTCGTGTTGTCGTCCGAAACATCCCCAATGGGCTTTCACTTTCCAACGAAAATCTTGATACTTGGTCTTCATGATAAAGGCTGACCATCCGTGAGGTATCAGTATACGTTTGTACAAGTACACCGGTTGATCTAACACTTTGTGTTGTTTACAATGTCTCAAACACATCTTCTTATCCGCAAACCATGCCGTTTTCTTTCCCTCTTGTTTCCATGCGTACTGTGTGTTAGCCATGGTGAACTGGTGAATCTGAAGAAGATCGTTCCTGTTTTATACTCGGGCTCGCTAACGTCATTTGTGGACTAGGCATGACGTAGCCTACGAGAGAACTTAATGTGACCATCCAAAAATCACGATTGGAATCGCCTAAGGCTAACATCACGACCGACGTAATACTGATTGTTAAACACAGGAATAATTGTGCAAAAAACACAATTTCTGCTCGAGGGACTTTTTCACCCAAGAATTTCCATTGGACGGTCATGGCAGAATGAGATCCGCTTGCGGAATCCATGAGTCAAAACTAGGGGGATATCCTTTCCAACGCACTTTGACTTCTGAAATGACTTTTTTCCCCACGCGGCGCTTTTTATACCCTAATATCTCCTCCACTTCGTAGACATCGTCTTTTTTAATTACTGCTTGCAATTCTTTATCGTAAAACGTTCCTTCTAATTCTTCTCCATGGTCGTCTTTAATTCGATATACGTTGCGTCCTGGAACTTTTCTGGAAATGGTAAACAATTCTGTCGTCCAATTCGGTAAATAGCCTTTTTCAAATGTACGTTTCGCTTTACTGATCCGTACACGATCTCCCACTTGTAATAAAGAGGTCGATGATAGTCTCTGTTTTCCGTACAAGATTTTCCATACTTTCAAGACGTTCTTGGCATTGACTTGAGCAGGAGCTCTCTGAATACTACGATGATACGTGTGATTGTAACCGTGTACCAGATCGGGTAAAACATCCACATACCGTCGTGTTTTATGACGTGTAAAATATCGCCACATACGTGCTTTCAGGGTGCGTTGAAAACGCTCCACGATACTGGCTTTGGTTTCGGCATTACGCGTCGTAAAGAAATGAATGGATTTGAAGGCTTGCAGAAATTCTTTATTAATGAATTCTCTCCCTTGATCCGATTGAATGCGAACGGGGCGACGTCCGTCTCGAAATATCCATTTGAGGCCTCGTATCATTTCTTTTCCCGTTTTCTGTTTTAAAGGCACCACCCACGCATATTTCGACAACACGTCAATCGCACACAATAAAAACGTATACCCATCATTGTATTTCTTCAAGTTCGAGACGTCGGCTAAATCTAACTGCCATTGTTCGTCTATATCCGTCACTCGCGTCTGTTGTCTTTTAAATTTCCGACGTATGGGCTTATGTAGGGTATACGTATCCTGTTCTTTGAACCATTCTCGAATTTGAGCAAGAGTAATCTTATGACCTAATTTACGCACTTGACGGTATAAAGCCTGTACTCCTCCATACCCTGTCTTAGGGTCATAATAAAGTCGCTGTAAGATCTGATTCCTAGATTTTTTCATGGTAGCGTTAACCATTTTCCAATTTCACGTGATGTCTTTTTACCAGCCTCCCTGATATTTTTAGGGGTCATCATTCGTCTGGGAGTTTCATAGAAAGATTGGTCAAAACCCGAGATTTCTTGAAATCCGCTCTCATCTTCATCTATAGGTTTAGGAGTACTGATTTTTCCGGGCTTGTCCATCGCTTTTATAACATCACGATTGGTCACATATCCTTTAGGGGCATTCGTTTCTTTTAAAGCTTGGGCAAATTGCTGTAACCCTGCAGGGGGTTCACGATGTTTCAAAGGTTTTTGTCTCTGGGACTCGGTGATTAAATCCACGATATTGGAATTGGGGACCTTATGTCCTCTATAACTGATTTCTCCTTCTTTACTCCAAGTTAAGACTTTGGATTTCTTGAGATGATCGAGTAATAAACCCGCTTTCTTTTGACTCGGTTTACTGACACTTTTGATAATCTGATCTTCTAATGCATTGGTATCTGCGGCTGTGGCACCTCCAGGCGTTGGTATTCCCACAGGTGGTGTCGGTGGTAAAGGTTTAGACGGAGTCTGTTGTCGTGCTTGTTGTAAATATTGTCGATATCGATGAAGTTGATGGCCATACAAAGCTACTTTTTCCCCCTCGGTTAAATCATCTCGATGTTCGATGTCATCTAATTCACTGCGTAACCCCACGGTCGATTGAAATTCGGGAGGCTTGGGTAATTTTCCCTTCAACTCATTCAGCATGGCTTCGGGTACTAATACCATTTTACGACTCATCTTCTATTGGGATATTTGCAAATTTTGTTAATTCCACAAACGAATGAAGTCAAACCTCCTTTCTGATTGAGTAACGCTCGTCGTTTTTTCACGGGTTGCGGCTGCACCATGCGTCTTAAGATGTGCTTCTTAGGACCAAGTTGTCGCTTCTGAGCGGGGGTGAGAGGAATCACCCCTTTTAATATATTGTACACGATCTCACAAATCTTTAGAATGCAGTCATTGGAACAATATTTGATGACCTCTCTCTTTAATTTGGAGGAATAATGAGGAGCCGCTAAGGTTTGCAAGAGGGGTAAATGAGGTCTTAATCGGGATTCACACTTCTTCGTATCAGCCATAGTGTAATAATGAAGGTCTGTGCACATTCCCCCTGCTTTTTATAGTGTTACGCGCTCGGGTGCTGGGGATTGAAACGCCCATGATGAACGGTCTCCTCGTGACGATCGCGGCTACTTTTCAAATTGTATTGCAGAGGACAATATCGACATTTGTATTTCTGCTTAGGGGTCGATGTGGTTAAGGGAGTAAAATGTGCCATACCCCCAAAGGTTTGACCAAAACTGGGTAAGGCTGTATCGGTGGTTCTGGAAGTTCCTATGGGTCCTCGCATGGCTCGTTCCATTTTCTTTTCAGCTAATCCTTGTTTCAGTTCTGCTAAAGTCTTCGTTTTCCTGGGTGGGGTATTTTGAGGTGTCATATTTCGAAAAAGGGATTTTCACGATGAGTTTAGGGGTCTTCTTCTTAGGAAATTTAGCCATGCGCAAGAGATAAGGAGCTAGGACACTGGTTTTAGGATCGTGGGTCTTCCGGTGAATGATGAGTTTCGGAACTTTCTTAGGAACTTTAGGAACTTTCTTTTTTCTTTTCTTAGCTAAGGCTAAGAGGGAGGGGGGTAACACACGTGTTTTCTTTTGCTTCACGACTCTCGCCACACTACGGGGACGTCTTTTACGTTTTTGCCCCGTTTCCCATTTGAACAAATGACGAATGATGGTCCCTCCTAAGAATCCGGCTCCACCCCGTTTCAAAATGGCTTTTTTACGATCTTCTTCATTCGCATTCTTATTGGCAATGACATTCAAGTCGTGACGATGTGCTTGAATGAAACGCCCCGTGAGTTTATTCACGGGTAAGACTCCTCTTAATAAATTTTTAGCGCCCATGGCAAACCAATTGAGTAAGGCTTTACGCCCTAATTCAATGAGATGGGCTCGTTGAACGGGATCCCGTTCCCGCTGTAAACGTCGTAACGTTTTCACTAATTTACTCTTGGCTGTAGGTCTACCCATGATGAAAGGTGTTTGTGAAATGAAATGAATAGTCATTCATAATGATATTTATACTCTCGGTGGCATGTGCACCGCTAAGGTAGAAAAGAGTGACTTCTTAATCTTAAATCCTCGGGTGTCTGAGGACTTAAATCGACTAGTAAATACCCGTGAGGAATACTGGTGGCTTCATCATACGCGGGTAATAAATGAGGCATTTGTAATTGGCGACTTAATACCCCAATCTGAGATTTATCTCTAGGATTTTTAAACAACACGAGATAGTGGGCATTCAGACTGATAGTACGATGTTGCACGGCGCGATCTAATAGATTTTGCGTGATATATATAACACTGGTATTACGATGATGCGCTTTGCGCGTAAACCAATCTACAATAGATTCTATGGCTTTACCGCCCATCATATCATCAAAAATGAGTAAATGGCGAGTAGTGAGATCGGCGACTAATTTCTCATCGTCTTGAGGAATGTTGTGAACGAATGTCACCGACTCTTGTAATGATTCGTAAGCCGGTTGCCATTCTCGATAACACCATACTATTTTTTCTGGGAGTGGTGATATCCACTGCGTATTTTGTACCAGTTGCTTCACAAATTCCGTTTTACCCGATTTAGAGGGACCCGCCACCACCATAGTAAATTCATGTTTCAATTGAAACGGGGCCAGTGTCTCGTAGGCATACATCTTGATAAATGACACAAGTTCATGGGATCATACATATTTATTAACAAGTAAAAATACGAACCGTTTCTACAAAAGAATCTCTACAAATAAGGACATGTTCTAAGTCCTGAAGCACACATAGCACAAGTACATAAATGACCACAAGGTAAAAAAGCAATTCTCAAGTCTCGTTCTAAACAAATGTGACATTTCTGGGTACACATTGGATTCCCTGCCCCGTCTAAGGGTAAGTCTCCCCAATCGCGATCACTGTCTTTAGCGCGGGCATAGGCATTGAAGGCTTGTCGTACCCATTTGACACTTTTATTGCACAACACGTAAGCACAATGAGGGCTCCAATAGGCATGTTCTATCCAAGGATCGTCCCCGGGTTCCCAATGTTTGAGAGACAATGTGCAATGAAAACAACGCACATGATCATCCATTCCTTTGTAAAAGAACCCGGCTTCTGCAATGTTAGGTAATAAGTTCAACAGAATATCGGGGGCTGTATGAAATGACGCTAGACGAGCCGATAATTCACCATAGGAAGGCACTGAAGGATTCTGTAGTGATCCGTATTTACTCATTTTGCAGACTGATGTTTTTCTCAAGACGCGTTTCCTTTTTTATACCTAATATCCATAAGGAAGCGTGTTGTAATGGTGAACCCGCTGTCGCTTGTCGTACACTACGCGATATTTCTTTACTAAGGGGATCGTGCGAACATCGTGCTGGCGCGTTCTCTGAATGTAGTGAGGATAACGCACATTAACTTCTTCTTCTTCTCCTTTTAACATTTTTTCTAAGGTAGCGAGTGAGATGATCTTAGAAGCGCGATAACTGAGCGTCAGTCCTTTGACTTTGCACATTGATTTTCCCCCCTGGGTCTCGTATGCATAATTTTTAGGGCCTCCCGACATGTACTTGATGATACGATCTCCACTCAATTCATCGGTCCAGCCGCCTAAACTGTTGACAATGGTAGGGTTAAATTGGGTCTCATCGTGTTGATAGATAATACTATCCGTATCGAAGTAGAGGACGCGTTCCCCCAAAGGTTCTAACGTCTCGTAGAGATGTAAACGAGCATGCGCTGTGGTAAAACAAGCCAGCACTACGTTTCCAAAAGGACAGTCTTCTAGGAATTCTTCTTTCTCTTGATAATTGATTAGCATCATGTCAGTTTCCGGATGATCTTGATTTTCCAGCAGCTCGACTCCTTTGATTTCTAGAGTGGCATCTTGTAATTTTTTCTGTAATTCTTCTTCTTCGGTTAAATACTGTGTTTGTGGTAGTTGTAATCGTTGTGCAAATTTTCCCCAGAGACAATTTAAAAAGAGTTTGGCAATGGTTCTACGGACGGGGTTTTTCTCGATGTCTATTAGATTCATGAAGATGCCTTCCCGGCGCCGGATCTCATCGATGTAGTCTTGTTTTTGTTCGCTCGTTTGACAATGATCGGGGAATCCGGAAGCTTCTTGTTTAATTTTTAAAAAAGTATCGATGTAAGATCGAAACAAGTCCTGACTGGTCTTTTCAAAATGCCAGACTTCATAGATGCGGTCGAGCCGATAACCGAGATCTAGAGCTTTGTGTACTTCTACGGTCACCCAGGTGCCAGTCAGACTGCGTTCTGAATCGCTGTGACTGCATCGATCGTCGGGTCCTAAGTTGCGATGTTCGGCGCAGGTTCGGCATAAGGGGAAAAGTAATTTTCCTCCCGTCTTATAGGGTAAGACGGGATGATACAGACCTCGGGGTGGTAAGACACGACAACGAATGAGACCAAAGTACTCTCTCACATTCTTGAAATCGCTGGTGATGACTTGAGGATGATCGATGGGAAACGTTCTGTATTTCAACACGTAAGGATACAGAGAACACACATCGACGTATCGCATGTCTCCCTCCTCGCAATACAGGCGAGTAGCATTGGTACGACCTCCGTATAAGGCATCGCGGGGATTTAAGGGGTCCTGAATATCGAGGTCTCGTAGTAATGTTTGTAACTCTGGATTGTTTTTCACTTGTCGATCAAACTCGTGTTCCCAGATGCTCACGACGGTATATCCTTGTTGCTCTATGGCGGCGGCGCGTTTCAAGGTTTGCTCGTACAGGGTTTGATACGTCTGCTGGACTCGATGGGGGTGGGTTTCCGTCAACAGATTCGGATAACAGGTGGGGCACCCGTGCCAGTAGCAGCCGTAAAATTCGTACACGGTGTGCGATTCCTCCTCGTAGCCGTCCACCGTATAGGGTCCTATGTTAATTTCGCCCCCGTTCTTAGCATGACGTATGTTGCGGTCCAGGGAGGTGAGCCAGCGACAGGCCTTGGCCGAGTAGCTGCGCGACGGTTGATATCCCATATTAGGTATGATGGCTATGGTGTCCTGTGCCATGAATCCTCGGCGATACGCTAAATTAGCCGTGCTAGCAAAAGTGATGGATTCCTGAAACGGGTCGACGCGGACGAGTCCGTAGAGCGTCGCCTTAAATTGCGCACAACAACGGCGTAAAATATCCACATCCGAGATACAGTAAGCCAGGAATTCCTTCTGGAAATCGAACACTTTCCCGGCCTGTTGAGTGTACCAGTTATAGAAGGCTGCACGATTAGCGATCGACATGTCGTCAGGATTGTAGTAGTGAGCATCGGGATAAGCCCCCACGTAATTCTGGTTTTGTTCCGTGTTAAAAAAGTGGGGGAAATAACCTTTTTTCAGTTCTGTTAATCCAAACGCAGAGGGCATCTTGGCGAGGGCAAAGGGGAGGAAATTGTATGAATCGATGAATCTCAAGCCGAACACTCCCATGCACAAGATTTTACTGCCGTTGAGGATGACTGCGGGTTTGATACAGGCCGTATGCACTAGATAGTTCAAGATGAACTGCCCATCGTATCCCTTGAAATTGTGCGCAATGACGGTCGTTTCATCATGCTTAAAAGTCACATTACCCTTCTCGTCCGTCTGGGATTGTAACAACCATTCCATAAACTGCTTTAAGGTGTCGGGGCCTTGAAATACGAAGCGGCGTTGCGATCCAAACGCATGACAGTGATCACATCGCATGTCAATGTCTACACTGTCGCAATGTTGACACACGCGTTCGGCCACACAGAGGTTAGGGGTGTGAATTCCGTTTTCCTGTGTACATTCAAAATCGAAATAAATGTACATTTTCAGTTCCTTGTTGCGTTTGGGCTTGGGTTTCTTTTGAACGAAGCAGAAATGTGGGGTGGTGACGAGTTTCTTGCAGATGTGACATTGTGTTTTTCCGCTGCACGCGTGTCCCTTTAATAATTGCTTAGACATCCATTTCTGGCACTGCTCGCAACGTCCCATTAAATTACACACGGTTGTCGCGGTATTGCTACTGTAAGGTTTCAAGTGGGTCTGGTAACACGCAGCATTTCTAAAAAATCCCTTACAATGAGCACATTCCGTGCGGGTGCCGTCCGGGGTACAGGGAGAATCGGCTAAACAAAACGAACAGCGGTGAGGGCAAACGGTACGGTGCTCTTCGATGTGGCTATATCCAACATCACAGTAATCACAATAATATGTGTTTTCCGTCACTCCCGGCATCGATGTTATGGTATCGTAATGCTCGTTATCCATCAGGATGTTCAAACATTTTCCGCTCCCCTGACCTCTGTAGATGGGGTCTAATCGTAATCGCTGCGTGTTTGTCTTAAAATGAAATATTTTCAAGCGATACTCGGGAGCCAAGACCTGATGTAATTTCTCCCATTCCTGAGGCCCAAACGGTTGGTCGTTTGCACACCCGGC
Source organism: Ostrea edulis (assembly GCF_947568905.1). Lineage (NCBI taxonomy): Eukaryota > Metazoa > Mollusca > Bivalvia > Ostreida > Ostreidae > Ostrea > Ostrea edulis. The sequence continues at coordinate 64,241,942 of NC_079169.1, read as the reverse complement.
GAGTTCCATGAGCGCAAAGGCCTGTCGTTTCTGGTCGAGAGCTTGTGTATCCCCTTTTCTCATCTTTAACCATTTTTTCTCCCATTCGGGGTCCGGAACCTCAGGTTTTTGACTGTGTAACTGTGCCACGGCAATAGCTCGGGGTAGACACAGGAAATCCTCGGGATTGTTAATACGAACGATAGCTCTCTTGGAGATCTTAAATTTCTTTTTATCGACTTGTAGATGCTTTTTCTTCATACCGCCGCCACTCCCTTGAGGATATTTGACATGAAAAAAATCTAACTGTGTGGCTCCGTCTGTCATCAGGAACTCTTTTTTAGATTGCTGTACGGCTTCTATTTTGTTTAAAATTTTCTCCTCGTTGAGGTTTTTAGACTGGGTAAATTCGACCCAAATCTCGGAATCCAAAGACGGGTGTCGAATGTTGAGCCGTACATAATCATTGGGGTTACACTGCATTTCCCGTTTCACATTTTTGAGCATATCTTTGAATAATCGCCGAATAAAGGAAGAATCTGGAAGCTCTTTGAAAGTAACGTTGTACACATTTTGTTTCACTTTAAATTTCCTGGAATGCCGGCCTCTGTCGAGCTTGATTCGATAATATTCCGACACTAACTGGCGTTTTTCTCTGTCTATCCCCCCTCCCCGCTGTAAAAATCTCACTCGTTGCCAGTTTTCTCTGCGGAGTTCTAATTCACGCTCTCGCTGTATGTGTAGTTGTTTCTCTAAAAATCTCAATCGCTGTTCAATATAATTGGTTGGGAGCCCATTTCTGCTATTCCGTAAGTCGTTGGGTATTCGCTCAGACATGGTGATGAAAGTGACAACGCAAATTGTGTATTGCGTTTATATACTTATTGTGACGTCATAGAAAAGCAGGTTTTTCTACAACGTCAATAACACTCTAAATTAATTAAATTGTTTATTTAATAAATGTGTAAACTTCACATCATGCGTTTATTATTCATTGTGGATTTTAAAGGATTTTAAAGGATTCACACACACGGCTCAGACCTCGTCGTCATAGCGATCTCGACTTTAGTGTTATCGATTCTACCCCATTGTTGCGTCACAGCACTATCGACCCATTGTTGCGTCATAGCACCTATCTCCGATCTAGTTCATACCGACCTAGCCCTGCACAGCACGCGCTAGGCACGCGCCGCCTTAGCGCTACCCCGACACGCGCTAGGCACGCCCCTTAGCAACGCGCTACCTCGGCCGCTCTCCAGTGCGTTCTAAAACTTGACCTTTTGACCTCAAAAGTGCACTCAGTTGAACCACCCATCGAGCCGGGTTATACTACTAATGTTTCAATACTCTATGAGATTCCAGTGAACATTATACTGAATGGTTAAGTATGAGATTTAAGTCAACATTACATGAATGTATCAGATATATATCATCAGCTGATATATTTAAATAGGTCCTTAGAAGTAATGTCAACAATTGCTGCCGACTCTGACCTATTGAAATTTGAGTTAATGCTGCAAATTTTAATATGATGATACTGGCCTTAGTTTTTTAGCTGTTATTATAACAGCATTCCTGATGCTTCTCAAGAACTTTCTCATAGGTTGGCAATTGGAGGGCGTTGATAATAAGTGAACTCCGTCAGGTCCGAGGAAAGACAGATCCTGCCAAAATCCTCGATGGGGCCAAAATATCAACCCCTGTAAATTATCTGTCATTACACGTAGATGGTTATTAATGGCGATGACTTGGGAATTGAAACGCTGACCCGCAACGTATGGTAAACGACGCAGCAGTTGACCAATTAACACATGTTTAACCCCAACTCCTTCGTGTAAAAATTTTGCAACAGCGACAATGTCCGTGGCAATCTTAAGAGGGTCTGAATTCACTTTAATGTCATTTTCCCCGATTTGAATAAAGCAAATATCTGGGATGGCGGAGGGGAAACTAAGTATTGTAGCATCCTGGGATAGATGTGATAAACGTAGACCTCCTTTACCCCTCATTGTTACGGAATATGCACCTGCATACAAATTCAGATTAGAAATGTTATTTCTGATTGTGAATTCATCCAATCGCCTGATGAAGTAATGTCCCAAAATCACAACATCCATGATATGACCATTAGCCATTGTTTACAAAACGCACGCCACTCCAACGCCAACACTGTAGGAAAGTTCACCGAAAATACCAGCTCAAACCGAGCGAATAGATACGTAACTGAAGTTAACGAATCCGCACAGTCATTCAACTTACTTGTTATAGAAATTAAATTTGGATCCTTCGATTTGAACAAAATGAAAAAACTTTGATCCGCTTTACAATTTGTATTCACTGAATCCCATGTATATGAAAAGGCTAACGTGTACACAACACAAGCTATCGCGTGCCTATCCAAGCCATTGATTGGCTAACAAACTTGAGGCCCCAACGGGGTAAAGTTATACGAGGTCCCCAATAGGGTAAATGACACATATATACGCTTTAAACATAAATGCTATTATGTTCCATAATATTGATATGTAGCAGTACAACAGTCGGGTGTGATACGTTTTGTTTTTCACTTCCTTGTAATGAAATACCTTATCTGTGTCTTTTACCAGATGATTGTCTATGACAGTGATACAATGATGAACGTGAAGGAAATTTTAGCCTGTGCTAAAGATAGTCGGTACTCCTTACACCTTCGATTATACAATTTTAATATAAAATACAGCATATTCAGGTGTTCTTCCAACTCCCTCCTGCACATCCAAGTAGACGGTACAGAAGTGAGTACTTTAAAAAATCAATTCATAGTATCTCTATATATTGTTTTTGATAAAATGAATTATCTATCCGTTTTTGAGCTTCTTTTAAAGTATTCTCGAATTTTTATTTTTCAGATTTTTAAAACTAAAAGCGAGGGGTCGTGCATTCTCAGTGGTTCCTATATGATGACGATTCCCTCAATTCTTGTTCGATGTCTCGTGATCACCTTGTTAACAAGTGATAGTGGATTCTACTTCCTGTTCAAAACCAAAGGCTCTACAAGTTAGTTGCAAATTTGATTCATTTAGAAAATTATTAAATATCAAATTATTACATGTTAAGTATACTACAAATTATTTTGAGTTAGAATTATTCAACGGATCTTTGAGGAAACGGACCATAGGTCTTTGATATCGCGACAATGCACCCTCCTTTATTTGAGGGGGAAAAAACCCACCCCAAACCATTACATGTAATAATCGTTATCAGACTGAGAACAATAATAAAATGATTAGCAATGAATGTATAATATTCATTTGGTTTTACAGTTTTGTATGATAGCAAGAGGCCCACAAGTCTTATCGGTCACCTGAGTACTTGTGAAAAGTATCACTACTTCCGAAGGCTATCTACAAGAAAAAAATTCTAACCTACATTCTAATGTTCAGCAACAGTATAAAACAAGATGTCTTCTTAAAACTTCAAAAGTACATACACTGATGAAAGGCTATACATAATATAATATGTGTATTAACATTAAAAGATGTGACTAATTTGGACCCATCCTAGAGTCCATCGTCGGAAACCCACGGTTGATTACGCTTCGTTCCTCTCTCAATCTCTATGATGGAGAGAGGAACGAAACGTAATCAACCGTGGGTTTCCGACGATGCCTAGAGTCAAAACCCTGGGTTGTGAAATTCACCATTTTTTGTACATCCTTTTCTGCTATTCTAAGTATGCATTTAGATTTATATAGTATCAGCAAACTTAGATACGTCCTTCAAATCATTATTATAATTCTGACACCACCCTGAAACAAAAATTTCACATCAATTATACGGTACTTACTTCCTCATACTTTAATAAAGTTCTTCGTGCAGACGTTACACGACTTATTCTTTCCTCAGCAGCATCAACTGTTGACAAGGTCTGTCATTTTAATGAAAGCGCTAAATACCCGATATACTTAGAATCTCAAATACCTTAAAATTCATCAAAACATTCTTCTTGTGATATTGCACCTAGAGAACATAGACGCCTGGGTCAAGGATATTGCACTATAACCTGTATGTAAACAATGGAGGAAATTCGAACCACGCATAAACATTTCTCTCTGATCTATGGTGTCTCTTTATACATTTTTTCATGTTCCAGGAAGCTTAAATACACGTGTCATTATCACAAAACACTAATTTATCCACGTTTTAAAAAATGTCTTAACCCACTGAACAAGGCTTGCAACTCAATCTACCCCTTTCCGTACCCCATGACAGATATTTGTCGATTAAAAGTTATTTACACTGCTTACCAGCCAGTTTCTGGGCCCCATTCACTCCCAGTAATTCTTCTTTAATAATTAAAATCCTCTAATAACAGCTGTCTATCCATTGTATATTTTAAATAATTTTTTTCTGTCCAGAGTCATCTCATTCAAATCTCTAATCACGGAAGTGCGTAGACAGTACAAAACCCGAAACGGAATAAGCCTTAGGGATATCCGAATTAATCAAAAAATCACTTTCGTTAAAACCCACATTGATTTCACGCACAAGTACTGTGAAGTTGAAATTAAAAAGATGCCGGAGTTTCTCATTGACAATATCTGTTGATCAGGTATTCCAACAGTCTGTTGGAATTTCCATGGACACGAATTGTGCTATTTTGTTACCTGACCTGTTTTAGCTCACTTGACCTTAAAGCCCAAGTGAGCTATTCTGATCACCTTTTGTCTGTCCGTCCGTCTGCCTGTATACTTTTCACATTTTCATGTTCTTTAGAACAACAAGACCAATTTTCATCAAACTTGAGACAAATCATCCATGGGTGAAGGGAATTCAAGTTTGTTCAAATGAAGAGCGATGTTTACAGTAAGTAAAATAAATGAACGAAATTATCTAATTGTTAGCTAAACCGGAAAAAAGCATGCCTAAAATCGCCAAATCATGTGACTTAGGTTCATTCTAAAACACAAAATATGCACGGAACGCAAGAGCTCAAAAATCCCCTATTGTTATATGCTGATATATAGGAAAAATCTTTAAACGTTTCTCTTGAACAATGTAAGCGAGGGCTTTCATATTTTGTATATGAAAGATGAAAATAACGAACAGTGATCAATCCCATAAGTCCTATAAGGAATACAAAATAAAGAGTTAGGCAAACACGGACCTCTCGATATACCAGAAGTGAGATCAGGTGCTTAGGAGGAGTAAACATTCCCTGTCGACCGGTCACACCCGCCATGATCCCTATATCATCATAAACAGCTGTGTCAATATAGTGATTCACGTCGACTTCATATTCCGTATATATTTTCCATCCATCTGTTGACTACTTTTCATCAATACGACTAAGATAATTTTACAAAATGATCGCAATACATTGCAAAATGGCGACGAAAGGGAAATAATCTCTTCAGAAGGGAGATAATCGAGGATTACGAAAAATTTAATGTAAAAATTCCCCTTTCAAGAAAAACCATGCCATTTTCAAACAAATTTGGCACAAAGCATCCGTGTGTAAAGGGAACTCAAGTG